>NW_019417103.1:5298-183394 GCF_000390285.2 Anoplophora glabripennis
ATATATATATTCTTTCTTATTGGTAGCAAAACATTCCTTGTATTTAAGCAACCAATAATAAGGCAGCCCACTAAAAGCAAGAGCATTCTACTTTTGAACTCGGTTTCGATACAGAAATGAGTCAAAATTGTCAAAACCATATACCATTATGCCAGATTTGTATTTTAACTCAAAGAAAATTTGTGATGTAATTTTTATATTGGAATAGTATTTAGTATTTGTAATTAATTTAACTGTTGATATCTAGTGATAATTTGAGAATTGAATATGTCTAATTATATTTCAAAATCAGTTATTAATTGTAATATGAATTGACAAATCTTACGTTGTTTTTTATTTATTATATAAACTCAATGATAATAATTTTTAAATTTTGATTGCCCAATAAATATTACGTAAGTTGTAGATTGTTGGTAATAAAATAAATGTTATAAAGTTGTACTAGTCTAATTTAATTAATTTTTAATTTTCTACTTATTGCCTGTAAAGCTGTACCTGCTATACAAGATTTCGCGAAAGGTGCGCGTTCCAAACGGTTGGCATTGTATAAATGGTGCGTATAACGTTTAGCCTTATATTTATGTCAACAACCCGTGCCAAAGCTTCCCCTGAGATCGTCGACGAAAGGCGAGGATGAAGAAAATTTTGACTAACTTTCGAAAAAAAGATTGACTTCAAATTCATCCTCCTGCAAGACCTCCGGATCAATATTAACATTGTTTAATTTTATACTTCAAATTTCACTCAAATAGCCATACCAGCCAGAAATACACCAACCGGAATGGGATGCCACTAAATCGAACTAGGCAACAGGCAGATTACAGGAATCTACCCCGTAGGCAGGTGAACACGCACCCTAACCAATTGCAGTTACTTAACGAGGGCATAATACCTGGGCAGTGTACTCGACAAACAAAGGAATTCGCATTGAAACCGTTGCATTTCTATAATATCAAATAAGCATAAATGAATCATATCTAAACCTCAACATGCGTCATTATTTCTTTATAAAAAATACACCAATTCGAGCTTAACGCTCTCTCAGCTATAGGCTGCAAGCTTTCTACAAGCTTTCGTACAGGCACTTCACGAAATCCGTACAACAGTGCATAAACCTTGGTATCTAAGAGACTGTAATTTCCAGACAAACCATAAAACATTTCCAAAGCATCCTAATTTGGATAAAAAAGCAAGTGTCACTGTGTCAAATGCCATTTAGGTCGCATCAACCACACAAATTTAGATCGGGGGCTTTCCACCTGAGCATTTAGAACTCACGAAAGAGGAAGATCGGAAATCTCATTTTCCCTTGTTGACGACCTCAAGGCCTGCCCAGGCCTACAGAGATAGGGCAGGACAAAAAAGGGTAGTCCCCTCGGTCCAAATTATCGAGGCTACGTTTAACGCCAAATATAACGGCGACTTCAAGGTCTTACATCAAGAGGGAGTCATATGAGATGCCAGCGAACCCTTTCACCAGTGAGCAGGCCTATGTCGACCTAGCACCAAGGCGAGGGTGAAAAAGGACCCAGGACAATACGATCCCTCCAATTCCATTCCATGAGGGTCTACGACCCGCTCATGATGCTCAGAGGACAGGCAAATACTCGTAGGTCATCTCCATCTAGAGCTAGAGGAACTGAGCCACCGACATTTTACATATTTGATACCGCAACAAAGCGCACAACAAGGGACCTTGTTGCTAGATGAAATAATCTGCAAATATTTGACGTATTTGTGTTTGATGAATTTGGGCGAGTGGTCTTTTTCTCTGAGCCAGCTTAAGTCGAACAGAATGACTACTTCACATTACTTAATTCTATAGCCGGACGACGCGCCAAACATTCGTCAAACACAAATATATCAAATGTTTGTAGACTAATTTTCCGTATGACAACCGCTTGTGAGCACGCAATTTTTTACGAATAGAAAAATTATTATTAAAAATTATTAAATTAAATTAATTAAAATTATTATTATTAAAATTCCATTCTATGAATTTTTGTTTTTCGAAGCCGGTTCAAAAATGTTCCTTTTTGTTATTATTTATAATAGGTAGGTACTTGTATAGTTTGTATTTAAATGGATGAATAATAATTGAAATTATGAAAATCTGTTCCAGTCAGTTTCTATATATGACAATAATTCTTGTAATAGTAATGATGATTTATATAAGATCTATGATTTCGTAAAATCTACACTACGACATCGCCTGTGTCCAAATACATTCAACTATCTAAGTATATAAAAGTCTTATAAAATGTTTGAAATGAAAATAATTGCACAAAAGGTGCATTAACTTCGTGTGTGCTTTGTGTTGCAATGTTTTGCAATTTTCTTGTATAGTTAGCAAACTTGTGAGAATTATCACTATAATTTCTATTTAATGGTCTGGAAGGGTATTTTATTTAACTTCTTGAGTTTCGTAAACGATTACAGTTACACATATTTTTTATCTCTATTGTTAAAGAAAAATAACAATGATGTTTTATCATTAGGTAGATATTATATAAGCTACCTACATTAACAGGTTAAAAATTAAATCTTTAATGTCTTTAGTTTACTTTCTCATCTCACATCATTACAAAGTTATTCTTTTAATTAGATGTTTTCATGCAGTTTGGCGTATTAGGATTTGTATATAACGAAACTTATGAAACAAGAACTGTAACATTGTACAATTAATATTAATATTTAGTTGTTCATCTTACTTTCTCTGGTAGATCTCACAAAATATTATTCAAATGATAAACTAATAAATTTGAAAATCACGATGATTTTTAAAATTTGTCGAGTAATTTGTTAACAATATGATGATCATAAATAAATTAATTTATGTGTTAAATTAACAGGATAAATTAACAACATGAAAAAAGTAATAACAGTTCCTTAAATATAAAAAATCATTTACTTGCCTCTACGTGAATAGGTTCCTGTTTGACATTTCAAATTTTTAGTTTAAACAAATAGACCTACTTAATTAGGGGAAGGTATCCAGCATGGAAAGTTGGACTAAAACTGGAGAATTTTTGTACTGGATATATCATTTTGTTGGATTTAGTAATGATTTATGATAAGTTTTGCTTTGCTCATGTAACTAATTCAAGATTAAATTTGGATTTGGTAAGCATATATGCGTATCTGATAAAATGTATCAGAAAATCTTAAAGATTTTACATTCTATGTAAAATGATTAATACAATTTTCGTTATAAATACCTAATATTTAATAAAAATACAGCTACAACCAAAATTGAACTCAATATCCAATAACTGCGTAAATCTATAATTTACAAAATTATCTAAAAGAAAAACGAAATTGTCAATATTAATGGATATATAAATCACGACACTCCCTGGGAAAAGGATGGGTCAGATACAAGTACATCGTTTACATTTACAATTCACAGCGTAATTGGTATCCGGTTCTTTTGTCCAACTTAACATCTATATGAGGATTATTCGTATTTGCTATTTTTATATTAAAAGTATGTGTAAACCTGCTCATCACAAACATATATATTAATCAAACTATTTATTACACGTTATATTTGTAGCCAAGGTTTATTTATTTACAAGAAATTTTTTACAAACGAAAGAAATCTTTTTTTTAAAAATGTAAATATACTATAAAAATTAAATATTGCAAATTTTACATATTGTTTCGTCTAAAAATATATAACAATCAATATCTTCGTTGTAATGGCTTCAGGAGTCATTTTAATCGGTTTCTCAAAGTAAAAGTTTTTCTTCAAGACGCTGGTACAACAAATAAAAACTTTATACACACATAGAAACTCAAAAAAGAAGGAAGAGAAGACACTCTTGGATAATAAATGGGGAAATGCACTACTATAAGAAGAAACCAATGGAATTTTAGCAGATACATGTTTTGTTATTAACGCAAATTATCAGGTTAGAACTATTGTCGTATTTCAAGTTCCGGGTGTATTTCGTATTTCACTCTACTTTCGGGTCTCACCTACGAAGTTATTTGCAAAGCCCCTACGTGGAGAAAACCTAGCCATAAGTAGTAGCCGGTACTCCAGGGTATCTAACCGACCACCCCTGTGAAGCGGAAGACCCCAGATTCGAATTCGGACTAGCTTGCCTTACATAAATCTAAAATAACAGCCAGATTCTACGACAAGGCAAGATAACAGCCATGAATCGTACCGTAGAGCATTTCCTGAGAACTAGCAAAACCACCATGAAGCGGGATTGACCGTCGACTCTTGCATCTTGCCGTTCTATGACCCAAATTCAAGAGTTCATTGCCCTTCTATACTTTACTTATTTAGAGGTGATTAAGCCCAAATGGTATACTGAGGGTACTACACGACAGGTCTAAATAACCTGAAAACGTAAATATAGTATAGTAGGTTTCTAAGATTTGTCCGAAAGTGGCATTATCCCCTTTACTTGTGATATGCCAATATATTATAAAAATTTATAATAAAAAACTTTTTACTGCCAAAATAAATTGTTATATTTTGTTACTAATGCACCGCTTGAGATATACAGTGTGGCTACGATTTAGGTGACACAGGCTTATAACTCAGGTGTTAATTGACGAATCCTTTTCAAATTTTAACCACTTATGCAGACCAATGGAGTGCACATTTGAGGATCATTAAACTTACATATATCCATAGGTGTGCGTTAGGGGAAATTAAAAGGGGATCGATTTTTCGGTATTTTTTATTAGCGAATAAAATACGGAAATGCTGATGCCTTAGTCTTAATCAGTATCATCGAAAATATACCCATGTCAAGTTTCATCCACATCGTATACAGGGTTGTACAGAAAATTCATTTAATACAAATGTAAATAAGCTAATACAGACTGGATAACAAAAAAAAAAATAATAGGTATAACAAAACTCAGTTTATTTTCTTAGTTTCAATGTAGCCGCCATCTCTCCTTATACATTCTTCTGTTACCTTTCTTATATGACGATTTACTGTTCGCAGTTGTTCACAAGAAATGTTTCGGCATGCCTCTCTTATTCGTCGTTTTAAATCCTCAAATGTGCACCCCATTGGTCTGCATAAGTGGTTAAAATTTGAAAAGGATTCGTCAATTAACACCCGAGTTATAGGCCTGTGTCACCTAAATCATTTACATTTGTATTAAATGAATTTTCTGTACAACCCAGTATACGATTTGGATGAAACTTGACATGGGTATATTTTCGATGATACTGATTAAGACTAAGGCATCAGCATTTCCGTATTTTATTCGCTAATAAAAAATACCGAAAAATTGACCCCCTTTTAATTTCCCCTAACGCACACCTATGGATATACGTAAGTTTAATGATCCTCAAATGTCCACCCCATTGATCTGCATAAGTGGTTAAAATTTGAAAAAGATTCGTCAATTAACACCTGAGTTATAAGCCTGTGTCACCTAAATCGTAGCCACACTGTAGATCATTAATTTAGCGTCCAACTCGTTCAGGACTTTCTTCTGTGGCGAAAATCGTGAGGGATAAAACCAAGGCTGAAAAGCAGTGTAAAAATAAAAAGGGGGCTTAAGAATACTAAAAACATTGATATAGGCACAGACACAACAGTGAAAAAGTAAGCCAAAGTTTATAATTCTTAAGACCTCTCCGCAAAGTCACCGGAAGTGAGAGTCTCGACAATGCCTACTGGAGAATTTCGACGGAAGTGGTGGTCTTACTCAAATGCCCAAAATAGAAGTATGAGAAAAATAAACACAAAATACTATATATATGGCCGATTCCATCATCAGTCTTTTCTAATCTCTGATTGGCTCTATCATCTAAATGATGAACAGAAATAGAGACAACACGGACTACATTGATAGTGATATTATCCCGGCTCCAATGAAAACAACCTGAGTTGAGGTATTGCGAGTGTTACTCTCTACATTCTTGGACAACAAATTCGATTTTGTAAATTCAATCGAGATGGATCTCTGAAAACGAGAGTGTGAATGTGCTTCTCTCTTCGCTGCCCTCCGAGAGGATCCTTTGTCTCGGGAACTACAGAGAGATCCAGAATGATTGAAGTGTTTGGAGTTTGCAGCCTGTGCCTGTCTCTGTCAATATACTACAGATTTTTATATGCTAAAGATGGTGTTAGAAACAGGCTGCGTTCCCTAAACGCTTCAATCATTCTGGATCTCTCGGTAGTACCGATGCGACATCGGAAATTACCGAGACGAAACGAAATTGCTGGAGATTAGGCGAATGTCCTCTCTTTATTCTAAATAGAATCTTTTTCTTCTGTTTAAAAATTTTATTTTAACTATATCGTGTACAGGACTATGTATCATTGAAAATGTATTTTGTAAATCTCGGTTAGGCTTATCTCTTTCCATAAAATTTATCAATTTAATATTTCAGTTCCTTTTGTTTATGATCATAATGATTCAGAATTCAGTAATACTTAAAAAATTAAACGCTATTAAATAATCAGCATTGCTTTATAGGTACACCATTTCATGAACTTAACTTATCGTTCTCACGTAGATCACGATCTGCGAGAAAGGTATACTTGAGACTAACAGCAATATGTTAACGATTTTGACTTTTTACGGGGGGTCATTAGTGGTTAGTCATTAACTCTTTCACAATATAAATTAGCCTAATTAGCTTTGTTGTAAAAACAATATTCTATTTCAAAATATTTTAACATTTTATTATGTCTAATGATGATTTTGCATTTGTTTGGATTTCTTGTTTGTCATATAATATGTTCAAATATAATAGTCGGTGAAAAAACAAGACAAGTGTTCAATACATAAAATATACGTATGTACCTGAGTACATACATATATTGGACATTGTAGTTGTATAGAGTAGATCAACCAAGATCTATTGCGGTGAACCTCCATGATCTTGAACTTCTACATCTAACTATAGCCTGCTTACTAGGTTCTGCAGCTTTGTCAGCTCATAATTTCCGACCAGTAAATAGAGCACTCACACAAAATATGGGCTGCGGTCTTCTCTTCCTACTAGCAGAACTTATATAGGCTACCGTGTACTAGACTAATGTTATTTAGATGTCCTACGGCTATTCTTATCGATCATGACTTTAATTCACACACTCTAGCCAAGTAAACCCGATCCCGATACAGAGAATATAGAGGGAACACTCGCCTCATCTCGTGTAGTCTCGTTTCGTTCCCGTAACACCCGACATTGTGGCGGGATTTAGTTCCCAAGTCAAGGGATTCTCTCGGCGAAGCTAGAATACATTTATATTTTCATGGTCTCATGTAGCCGTAGAGACCTATCTCGATTTAATTAACAAAATCTAATGTGTGGTCCAAGAATGTAGATAGAAACATTAGTAATGTTTCACCTCGAATTGTTTCTCGGCATGCGTCTTGAGCCGGCATGGGCCTTCTTGGCTTTCATTCATTTATGGAGGAACGTTTTATAGGGAATCTGCTGTAGATCTTACTCAGTAACCTTCCCGTTGCCCGAATGTTTCTCATGTCCCGGCTAGTTTTACATCCTTCGGACTTCCTAACCTTACCAAAACGTGGATGTGCCTCATGTCCCGGCGAGTTTTACATTTTTCTGACTTAGGGTGCTACTTCGGGATAATTGAAGGGTATCTTTGTTGTACTATAAACATACGGATAACATATTCTTAAGTGTAAATATGTAGTGATGATAAGTTGAATAAGACTAGAACTGCAGTAGGTGTTGTTCTCATGGCTCCTCTTGTTTTAAGACAAAATAGCCTTTGAATACATACTTTACATACCTTGGAATACATACCTTACATACCTTTCAATATTGTATGTATAACCTCAATGTCACTTTAGAGCTTAGGCCTCATTTTGCTCTAATACAGAGCCTTCGTAGATCATTGATTTTAAGCCACCCGCCATTAATTTTGTTTGGAACAGTAATTTTACTTCCTTCATGTTGGCAATTAAATTACAGTAAAATTAAAAATTATTAAAAAATAAGATCAATATTACATTAAAACACAAGATTCTGTTTCACCGGCTGGTGATTGGTGTAATTTTTCACGACGCTTTATTCATCCAGTCGGCGATCGCATTATTTGGAGCTTAGACGCAACGATTTGTCATTGTTCATTGTAAACGAATCATTAATATTTGTGACGCTAAAATTTAGGGATTTCTATTTCACAGCACCAACCCTGCAATGTTGGTTGCTTAAGATCGGCTGTCACGTAGCTTGTAATCATTTATGAATGTGCAACTATAACGTTTCAAGAAATTCCATACAACTTTTATATTTAATATATTTTTCTATCAGTTAGTAGTATGGTATGGTAGAATTTCTGACCAAATGGAAATTTAAGAAATCACAATTTTCTGAATATCGAAGTTTCGTTTCTTTATTGAGACATCTTCAGAATAGTCAGAAATAGGTTTTCGGCGTTATTTCTATAATAGTCTGAAGATGTCTCAATAAAGATATGAAATGACCAGAAATCTCATGATCATTTGTTTTTTTATAATTTATTGTTTTTTTGGATAGTATGTGGTGTGAATAAAGCCATTATAACAATATTTTAAAAGAATATTTTGTCAGTGTGATTTAAATAAAATAATAGATTTCTCCTGTTACATCATACATTGCATATTGAAGTCGACATGTCTCGAAAACAAGTAAATATTGGGAAAAACTTTATATTGCAAAAATTACTCAAAATTTAATGATCCTTCAGGTGGACCACATTTCCACGTTCCAGGGCTCAAAAAAGTTTTTAATATCGGCGTTTATACAGAAAGATTAGAACTAACAATTCTAACTGCAATTTGAAGCCAGTCGTGGCACCTAACACCCCAGTTTCCGGAACTAAAATAAATTTCTTCATTTCGCAGGTACTGGCAGCGACAATGTTAACATAACCCTGTATACATAATTTTTAGTGACCTCACATAGTATAACAGATATATCTCGCATACTGACATAACGATGTACGTAGTATCACGATATTTTTAAAAATGTAGTACATACTCAAATAAAAATAATATTAGGGACAACTTGCTGCGAATATTTTATACAAAAATTTTACTAGCAAACAGGAAAATAAGTAGATAGTTGGTGAATAATATAACCTACTAAGACAATATTTTACCAAGTGAAAAGTAGACTGTAGCAAGCTAAAAGTAGATAACTGTTCTTCAGTAGATATAACAATTAATTTATGTTTCGAGCCCAGTTCACAACAATTAAAATATCGTTTACTGTAATTAAGCACCAAAACGTCCATTATATTTTTAAAAAAAATTATTTGTCTTAGGATTTCCCAAATTTTACTATCGCGTTTTATCAAATCGGATAAAAATTGTCACAGACATCCAAATAACTAAATCGTTCTTCACCGGTTTATGTCTGGCGATTTTAGTTGTTTACTGGATATGGAGGGTATAATTCAATGTTGGCTATTATGCTATATACTGAAGACATTTAAATCGAGCCCCAGATTTCCTGTAAACAAACATTGCACCGTTCTCTCATAACGGTTTGAGAATAATTTTAATGAAAACATGAAGAGGCAGACCATTAATTTCTTCACGCACCTCGCAAGTAAACGCGGCAAGTTCCCACTTGGTGAACAGTTGATATCAGGTTTGAACAATTTGTCTCGCATATTAATTTTTAAACACAAACAATTACAATGGCTAGGTAGTGCAACTTTTACTTTACTCTATTAGGCGTTGGAAAGATGTGCCAATTCAGAATTAGTTTTAACAATATCATGGGCATGAATTCATTAACACTTTTAATTAAATCTTTGCACGTTATTCGTTGTCCGGGGCGTATTAAATAAGGATAATACCTAAGTATATGCTTAATGGTATGGATCTATTTATGAAACGTTTCCTTGGACTGTCTGGTGTGGATTTCAAATCGAAGACATTCGGAAGCTGATATCTTTATTATTACAAGGATTATACTAAATCATGCAGTATAAATACCTAATACATCTTTTCTACAAGTATTCCAGAAAGCGTCAATCGAAATAGTCAAAAGCAATTGTTTCAAAATATTTTCTACATACAGTATAAAAAATCAAATCAAGATTGACTGCATTTAGGGTTACCTATCCATAAATAGTAAATATTAATTTCAATTTAGGAATGTAAAAGTTAATTTATTGCTTATATTAATAAAATTAAATTTTCTTCAATTTCATATAGCAATAAGAAACTGTATTTCACAATATCTACCATACAATTTTACGCAATTAATTAATTGAATTTTATTAATTATATATGTATATACAAGGTGCATTTCAAAGTAAATAGAACTTTTCAAAAATTTATATTTCTTTTATATACCTACAAATTCCAAACATTTTACTTTAAAACCGAAGATAGATGTGACAAATGGAAATTACACAGAAGCAAATTAAACCTAAATAATAGTTATAGCGTTTTAGTCTAGAAATATTACAGGGTGTTCCGGAAATATGTGTTAAAAATGTAGAATGTGATTTGACAGTTACCTCAAAGTTATTTTCTAAATTTATGTTATGCATTAACTTTTTATGTGATATTTTTTTTTAATTAGGTACCGACACTTATTAGTAACAACCTATAGTTTAAAAAATGTGTTATATATAAACGCTTAAGTTAATAACAAATGAAGAGAAGCAATGGGAACAAATTAGTGTCAGTATTTAATATTTAGACTAGAAAAAAATTTTACCAACGTTATTCTAATGGGTATACAATACCGGACAAAAATATGAGTTGTGAGAAAATTTATTAGACAAGTTAAATACTTGGTTAAAATTTGAGCACATATTTCTGAGACATTCTATATTTTGCGAACACGTTTTTCATTCATATTTGGATAAATTATTATATTAACTCATAATTTTTATAAATTAGTGAATTTTATTCCCCGAAATGTTGAGCGTTTTTGTTTTCGGAAACAGTTAATATGTTCAACTTGGAACATGCCTATAGTTATAGCTGTTTAATATTTTTGACAAATCACAAATAAAAACAGTTTTGAAATCAAAATTTGGAAAAAATGCTCAACTAATTTAAAAAATAATACACAATATTGAGTTTCGAAATTATTATCCGTAAATCTGTAGAGGGTGATTCACTATATTTTGACCCCCCCTTTAACTTTTTTGAGTTATAAAAGAATGTGAAATACAAAAGTTGCACGATTTTTTATGAATTTTTCGAAAATGATAGTTGAAATACAAAATGGCCGCTGATGTTAAATTTGTTAATTTAAATGGAACACCCTGTATATTTTTACATATTTGGATAGAACGTTCCTTGTAGATCATAGGGTATAGGGTTTGTTGGGTCCATCTCTAACAATAAGCGAGATACTATTAAAATACGAAAAGAAGTTTTTTTATTAAGTATGTATAATTCTTAAAACAAAAAAGTTAAAGGGGAGGTCAAAATATAGTGAATCACCCTGTAACATTTTTTTTATGAATCTAACAACTCTCTAAATGTTATGTAACTTATTTACGAAAAACATTTCTCTAAAATATAAAGGTTGGAGTTGCCATAAAAGAAAAAACAGTTTATAACGTTACAGTATTTATCTCTGTATGTAATTTAAAATATTGTAGGTATGTAAAATGCCTATATTTAGTAAAATCTAATTTTCTCAAGAAAATCAACGAATACAAGTTAGCTACATCCTTAAAATACAAATTAAAAAAACCGATAAAAAGTATATTTATATATGTTTTGTTTAAAAAACGAGAAAATTCGGTATATTTCAGGTTTTCTTTCGAATTCTAGTGTAATATAAACAGTACAACTTCTGTTATTATGTTTAAAATCATAATAAATACAGAGTAAAATTGCATTAAACTCTAAATAAAAACTGCAGAATCTCTTCACGAGAAGCATCAAAGAGAAAGTTGAAAAGTAAAACTTCGTATTGGGCACACTGTTACTCCATAAACTTGTATCAGAAAAATTCATAAACATAATATAAATGTAATTAAGTTTTTACAGTTTTATTTAGTTTTATGTCTGTTTATAGCTGTATATCCTCAGAACTGAAATCAGCCTCTGCATCAATAGGTGCTGTTACTCTGAACCTGTTTTTCTTTTCTGTTTGTCCTGCAAGTAGCACTAATCATTTTAATAGCTTCCTTACTGAGTCTAATAGATGTTAGTTTAAAAATATCGTAAAATTATGAAGTGTATAATAAATCACTAGATTCAATTTTTATAGGGAAATATAATGTTAATAATTGTGATAGTTATTTAACATTAAAATTTGTAGGATGAAGATCGTATGGCTACGATTACTTTAGATTTGAAATGGAGATCAAAATTAAGTACAGTCGTGAATTTTTTCTGGATTATGTAACAATTTGTTTTCATTATAAGTAATACCATTATATCAAAAGCTAAAATACTTAGTGTGAAAGGTCAACAAACTTTATAATGAACTTCATGAGTATATGCAGTGATATTTACGAAACAGTAACTTATTTTGTAATGTCTTACAAATATATTTAATGGGTTTATCCTTTTGAATATCAACATTGCATAATAAAATAAATTTGGAACAACAAACAATACTTATTACAGTTACATATTAATAACTGTTTTTATGTTTACTACTGCCCAAATTTTCCCATTTCCCATGAATTTAATTTATGTGTACATAAATATTCCGAGAACTAGATCAGCTACTTTCTTACATAGTTTTTTTTTATATAGTCCACTTTTCTACAGACCAAACCCAATTACAAATTAGGAATGATACAAATACAACACATAATTAACGTATATTGAAAATGCATTTCACAAAAATATACACAGTAACACAAACACAAGATAGTTAAAATTCTAAATCCATTTAATATACAGGGTGTCCCGTTCATGTTTCAAAAAAACTTGTGTGTAAGTTCCTCATGGGAAAATAATTGGGGTAGTTCATGTAAAATCCCTGTTTTCGATATACAGTGTGTTGAAGTTTTTACCTTCTAAATGGTTTTCCTTAATTATCTTTAAATCGGCTAAAGATAAAAATGTCAAAATTTGTACATGAGTAAACATCAACTGTGCGTTATGAATAATGTGCAAACGGTTTCTTTCTGAAAAGCAGTGTCGTCGATACAGGTAATTGAAGGGGTACAATCGAAGAAAAAATATGTTAAAAGTCAAAATTAATTACATTTCTAAACGGTTCTGTAAACTCTAAAGGATACTACAAAAAAAAAGGTATACTTGTCGAAATTCGGTAGCATGTACCATTTTCGAGAAAAATTAAGTTACCATTACCATTGAGTCATAGAGTGAGCTGAAGACATTTAGCTACCAACAGTATTTGCATTTAAGACTATAATTTAATTTCTTACTTATCACATGAAACAGTTAAATTGTAAAACATTTTAACTAAAAAAAAAAAAGTTTGTTGTAAACTAAACTTTAAAAAAGTAAATCAAAATAAACAGATTATGGTAATTAATTATCTATTATTAACAAATTTTAGATTTTGTAAACTACTACACTACCATTACTAAAATAAACAATTATTGAATGAACTGAATTGTTGATTGACATGAATGCTTAAAAAAAGTGATAAAAGCAGAAAAATATTAGGAAACAGACTCGGAGACATACAGAACAATTGCTGCGCAATTAAATAAATGTGCAAACTCGAAATACTGCAGTAGATACTGAAATTGTCTCCCATTTCCTTCTATGCAACTTAATTTTTCTCGAAAATGGTACATGCTACCGAATTTCGACAAGTATACCTTTTTTTGTAATAAGCTTTAGAGTTTACAGAACCGTGTAGCAATGTAACAAATTTTGACTTTTAACATATTTTTTTTTCGATTATACCCCTCCAGTTACCTGTATCGGCGACACTGCTTTTCAAAAAGAAACCGTTTGCACATCATTCTTAACGCACAGTTGATGTTTGCTCGTGTACAAATTTTGACATTTTTATCTTTAGCCGATTTAATGATAATCAAGGAGAACCATATGGCAAGTAACAACACACTGTATCTCAAAAACAGGGCGTCTAAGAAAAAAACTTTACATGAGCTACCCCTATTATTTTTCCATGAGGAACTTGCACACAAGTTTTTCTGAAACATGAACGGGACACCCTGTATGTATGTATGTATGTATGTATGTATGTATGTATGTATGTATGTATGTATGTGAATACATAGATGTGAATATAAAATATACTAAATTAATTACAGATGTTTTGAAAGGGGTGAATACATTCTAATATTAATTCTAGCCGTTGGAAGAGGAAAAGTCGCTCAAAGTGATGCAAATATGTGTATATAAAAAGCAAGTTTAAGATGGGAATGCAGTTAACAATACTATGAATAGTTTTATATACCTAGTATATAGAAATATCAAATAGGACATTTTGCGACGATTTTAATTTTAAAAGAAAACTGATTTTCGGGTAAACCACAGCAGGTTAAACACCATCTGTTTTATAGGCAAGAATTTTAAAAAACGACGTTGAATCCGTTCAAGGTTGTCAATATAAACTATAATACGGGCATCACATTATGGAGGCGTATTCCGAAGTTGATCTTACCAAAGCAACATATAACAATTTCAAGGTACAATCATCACTAAAATTTCTTATGAGAAACCCAAGATTTTTATATGCTCCATAGGAATAGTATGGTAAATATGAAATGTAAATGAAAGGTTTCTGAAAATGAACACGCAAATCACAAAAAGTTTCTGGCCGCGAAAATCCAATGTTATTAAGCTTATGTAATCAGGTATTGCTTAATTGATATTGATTACATTTGGCGCCTTTAAATGTGACTTATTTTTAATACAACAGTTGTGAATAAAATTTATCTGCAAGATTCTGAATTCCGTTGAGTCTAAAATTATGGAAAATATTTTTAAATCGAACGCATAAATAAAGTAGGATGAGATCTACTACAATGGCTTTAACTAACATATTGAAAATAAAGGCCCCAAGATGGTCCCTTGAGGGCCTCCTGAAGTATTCCGCACTTCAACAAAACAAGCCACAAAATAATTTTGTACCCTACTAATCAGACCAATTTAGTAATTTTTTTAAAGTAAAATATTGTCAATGTCAAGTCTACGTATGCAAAAGATACCTATCTAACCCCACAAGCTAGACTCCAAACTGCTGATATTGCGGAAAACAACTACTCCTGTGCTACAAGCTCCAAGTAACACTGTATGTGTTTTTGTATTAACTATATTTTAAACATAACAAAGTAAACATTTTGAATAATTATTTATTACTAGGTGATACTAGGTATTGTTGATGTAATTCAATGCTACTTGAGGCATGTAGCCCATAGAGCAGTTGTTTCCCGCAATACCATCAGTCAGAATATTATTTGACTTCATTTGACAATATTTTCTAGAAAAATTAAATTATTTGTTTGAATTAGCATAATAACTCTAAAATTGGTTACAAATAATGATGAAGATATATTCTTATCGATATTTTTTTTCAATATATTATTTAGATAAGTCGTGAAAAACATATTTCGTTAATTTTGTTTAAATTATTTTTAGGTATTTTTCTGTTTAAATAAATGCACCTGTCTTTATTTATGTTAAGTTGTAAATTTCTTTTTTTCTCCCTAATTTTTGTCATTCATGTGTTCATTTTTTATTATATTTTTTCAATAACATTCACTACTGTGTATTTATAAAGTGATACGTATTTGGATTTGTCCTGTTTATATTCCTTACATAGAGTGTTTCAGAAAACCAACGCTCGGGAGCAGATTCCTAAGCTAAAAACAATACTATTTTTGCATATCAACATGGGTCCAATTTCGACATGTTCCTTAGCTACATGGTGTCAAAGTTTTAAAATGTGATTTTTCCAAAAATCTAGATTTCCACTTGGAATTAAATGAAATTTGGACAACTAACTATTTAAAACCGAATACACACTCCTAGGCATTATTTGTTGAACATGAATTACAGGACCGGACTTACTTGCAAGCCTTTGCATTTAATCAAAGAAAAACACCCATAGATTTCTACCTCTAGGGACATGTAAAAGAACTTGTTTACAAAACTCCTGTCACTTCAGGGGAAGATCTTTGGCAGCGTTATCAAACGCATTCGCTTTAATTCGCCGAGACATAAAGATATTTCGACGATTTAGAAAGACCATCAAAAATTGAATTTTGGGTTGTATTCCAGTTGAAGGTGGACACTATCAACATTTCCTGTAAAATGTTATATTATGTTTATCGAGTCGAGTTGTTTTTTGTAGGAATGTTTACAATTCATAATTAATTCTAGATAAATAAGTAATTATTGTTTATTTATTTAAAATACCGAAAACTCGAGGGAAAACGAAAAAATAGTGTCAATTTTTTATCAAAATTGACTTACTAGAATTTAACCCATGTAATTATAAATTAGACATCTCAACGGAGAACCAATTTTTTCTTTGATTAAATCCAAGCGCTTACAAGTAAGTCCGGTCCTGTAATCCATGTTCAACATAGTAATACCTAGGAATGTGTATTCGGTTGTAAATAGTTAGTTGTCCAAATTTTATTTAATTACCTCCAGTGAAAATCTAGATTTTTGGAAAAACATATTTTATTTTAAAACTTTCACACCCTGTAACTAAGGAACGAAGCGAAATCGGACCCATGTTGATATGAAAAATTAATCTTGTTTTTGGGTTAGGAATCTGCCCCCGAGCGTTAGCGCATGTTTTCTGAAACACCCTGTATAATAAACAACAATAGCAATAAACGTAAGGTTGTACTTTTCCATACAAAATCGTCCTAAAGTGTCCCTGGATATTTTCAGATCGGATAGTACAACAAAAATGGTTGGGTTTAACATTCACTTTTTCCAAAAATGGTAAAAAGAGTGATAAACCTCTCTAAAGGATCAATATACTGCCCTGTTAAGCCATAAAGTCGTAACTGCAATTATCCCCAATTTCAAGTACAGGGTTACTAATACTCCACGATATCAGTTTTATCATTTTGTTAAGAAAAAAGGACGAATTTGTTATTATTATAGGCTATATACCTCAAAATGTGAATGTCGTATCTACAATTTCCATGCCTTTGTTAGAAATAAAGTCGTATCTGAAAATGTTAGAATAAAAAGTCGTATCTGTAATATTTATCACACAGATACGACCAATTCGTCTATCAACTACAGTCACTATACAGTCACTAAATAACATATCTACAGTCATTAGATAACATATGTTATCTAGTGACTGTACTAACAACTGTACAACTGCGCCATCTACAAAATAATATCTACCACCTGTCAGATTCAGTTTGTAACTAGCTAGCAGATAAACAGTGATTTTTAATTAGTCTCATTCATTCTAGACTGTTAAAGGGTGAGGTAGTAATATTTATTATAACGTATCCCCGGAGTTGTTTATTTAGTAAATAATTACATTTTTTGTTCTTGTTAATCTAATTATGCATATTATCAAACATAAGCTAAAACTTAAAAAACATGGTAAATGGTCAGTATCTTTTTTTTTCGTTACAGCTAAGAATTTCAAACAATTTCCAATATGAGTAAACGGGGTAAAGTTATGGTTGCTCTTGCTCTGAACAGCAACTTGCTGAGAAAATCGATTTTTTTAAAAAGTTCAATTATTCAAAAAGGCAGCGAGAGAATGATAGTAGTAGCAGCGAATATGAGCCAGATATGGAAGAAATGGATAGGGCTAGTGATAGTAGTAGTAGTAGTAATTGTAACAGTTTTAAAGATATTACAAATGTAAAAACAAAAATAAAGGTCATAAACAACGCATCGTTATACAAAGAAGAGGAAGTTTTTGTAGAGAGTGTAGAATGGAGAAAAAAATCCAAAAGTTAATATTTTGAGCAATATTATATTGCGTGTTTCTAATGAATATTTTTCAGAAGTAGTAAAAGGCATTATGGACGAAATTTTTGAAAATATCTGGTTCTCTGCAAGCAATGCCGAATTTACTAAAAAAGGCGAATTACGCAAAAGAAAAAAATACGCTCTAAGTAAATTTGAACGAAATCAAATTAAAATCAAGACCAGTAAGAGTAAATATCAAATCAAAGCATCTTGCACAAATTGTAAGAAACAATATCGGTTAAAAATTGATAGTAATAGGCAAATAACAATTAATGAACAATTGAAATTTATTGTAGATACTACTTTTCTCATAGTTTCAATTTTCATCATTATTAACAGAAAATGTCGTATGTGTCAAATATCATACTCGGGCTGTATGCACCACAAAATAAAGTGAAAAAACAAAATCTGCAAGTAAAAATTAGTATTATATAATAAAAATATCTTTTCTGAGTGTAATAGTCTTCACGGCAAATTAGACTAGAGAAAATGTTAATTATCTCAAAATCAACTATTTGACAGTTACGACTTTATGGCTTAACAGGGCAGTATAGATATCATGTTTTTTTCCTATGTCTTAAAAGTCTTTCGAAATATCTTAGGTATTTATATTTTAGTTTTAGGAGGGTGATATCAATGTATCATCTCCAGTTTACCGTAATTACCTTATGTAAAATTTCCCAGAATTCTCCCTTATCGCTAAACCTTGAACAATTATGCAAAGTTAAGCAAAACTAAGTCTATAAAATCAACGCTTTAACTGATTATTTGGAATTATTTAAAATTAATGTTTTTTTCAGTGTTAATTGTTTTTTAAAAAAAGAAATGAATTCTTAAAATAAATGAGTGGGTTAATCAAATATCTTCAAATACAACGAAATTACATTCGAATCTAACATTTTCGCGTGATGACCCTGTGGACGTAATTTCTGCCTATTATATTACTTATTTGGAAATACGGTTTATTCGATGGCTAGTGAAGGCACTTGTTCCAACGGTACGGTTGAGGATAAAATCGATTCTGTTCAAGGTACGACCGTCTAAAGATCCCATTGAATAAGACCGCATTTTTTCCCACCACGGATCCAATTTGATGCTTGGCGTTCAGCAACAATAACTTTAAAATAGACTATTTTTAAAACGAGTTCAGAGTGACCATAAATTAAAGTCAAGATCGTGACTTACACTTGAAGGCATTTTCAACGTGGCTTTCACTTGATGCATTAATTGATCTAAGTTACAGTAATGAATAATGAGCATAGCAGTCGATAATCCTGAATCCTGACCTTGAAAGAATATATTTTCTACATTTACTATGCACTCAGTATAGAGCACATATTACATTTGCGAAATACTAGGAGTGTTTTCAATGGCTAAAAAAATGAGGAAGAGGGATTATACAAAGCCGGTGTATTAAATAAATTCGCGGTTGATTAAAATTTTCAACCGTAGTGGCTAAGTGTACAAAATGAAAATTGAAATTGAACACTTAAAATATATTGCTGATTATAGTGTTAATAATTTGTTGCTGTACCTAATCAATTATTATATCCTCATACAATATAATTATTTATTTCAATTTAATTCCGTATATATTGCTAAGTGTATATTGATTAAATCTAGAAAGTCATTAGATTTATTGTTGGCGTCGTTTTCCTGTTGTCAATAAAACTCCTAAGCATCTCTCTTTTGTTTCTAAATATTTAAACGTGGTTGTAATTTGATATTTCCATAATCATCCAAGTGATGAAGCGTGGGCCAATGATTGACCCAATCAAAATTAAAAACTTGTTTCGTATTATTTATTTATTTTAGTATCAATTTAATTGGTATAATCAGAAATATCTCACACTGATAAAGTAGTTACCACAGACAGAAAAAAAAGTAGCCGGTTCCACGGATAAGACCCATGCCATCCCTCCTCCCTCCCCCAAAAACTAAAAATCCATTACCTTCTACTTTTTTATTTCTTTAAATAGTCAAGAACCACGAATAAAACCTAAAAAGCAGCCAAAACTCTGTATTCAGTAGGTTTCTCCTTGGGCACAATCTTCGAAACGAATCGACTTGTCATATTCATGGAACTTTTATCTATTTTAGGTATCCAAAGACTTAATTGACCCTTGTGGCCTCTCAAGACTGCGAAAATACTAGAAAACTATTGTTACAACTTAATACTAAGTGAAATTCCAATTTGGTGAGTGTCCGCTTAGGCAGAGGAACTACTGAAAACCGCTGTATTGTTAGCATCGATTTTCTCAGTTCATCCACAACGGCCTTCAGAAATTTCAAATATACCATGATTGTAGATGGACTCTTTTCCACAATCGAATCCAAATAGAAATCTGCGCGGATTTAGCTATCTCTAGAGGGCGATAAAACATTTTCCTTAGAAGACTTAATTTCTTTGATCTCCAGAAATCAAAATACATTGGGTGCCATGAGTGTCATCCTTGAAACAGACCTCTTTTTGTGTGCTTGTAAATTGTTCGTGATTTCGCTAACACTGACACTACGTCATACCTTAAGTTAACGTTTCCAAAACTATTTTTGAATTTTAATAATGGCTGATTTAAAATATTTCTAGATTTATTATAAGAAAGTCATAGTTATGATTGTTAATGTGCAAAAACATGATTTTTTTAACTTCTCCCTTAAAATAATAATGAAAACGAAACACCAGAAAATGCTCAGAAGCTAGGTTGTGACTTCATACCACATGGGTGCCACATACATCATGATATTTCTAGCTATGGAAGCAGTTAAAAACAAACAAATTTAAGTTATCAAACTTAAAGAAGAAATCATTACAAAGAAGAAGAGTAAGTACCTAAGTATCCAGAAATATTTTAATAACAGTATATCATAGTCTCATTCACTCTGTTTTGTCTTATGCAATCCTTGTTTGGGGCCACGCTCCCTCGAGCCGGCAAGTGTTTTCACAACAGAGAAAGGCTATCAGGGTGATATCGGGCTTAAACTATAGAGATGACTGCAGAGATCAGTTTATTGAATTGAATATACTCACATTCCCATGTACTTATATATTCAACTGTATTATGTATGTTAGAAACAATATAGAGTCATTTAACTGTAATCATGAAATTCATACTTATAATACCCGCAATATGAACTACCTCTCAAATAAACATCTAAGACTAACTAGAACACGAAATGGTACAGGATATTGGGGTTTAAAATTATTTAATGCTCTCCCTGATTATGTAAGGATTTTAAATATGAATACTTTTAAAAAAAGAATTAAGAATTATTTATTGAGAAACGCCTTTTATGATTTTAATCAGTTTTTATCAAGTGACTTGCACAATATTTAATTTGTTAGTTTTAACTATTTGTTGGTTCTTATCATCTGTACCTATCTACATGTATTGTTTTGTATGTTTGTAGTATTTTTTAATGATGTTGTTAGTCTGTAACTATTTTATATTGATTTTACCTATTTTTGTATATTTTTATATAGTAAGTAATCACAGCGTACTAAGTTATGTCCTTTTCCTTTTCTTTTGACGTGTGTAAATACTCTGGTGTGTATTGACATTAATTGAAATAAATAAATAAATAAATAAATAAATAAGCATGGTTTTCGGCCCAATTGGAAAAATTTTAAAAATGCATGATTTTTATAGCTTGGGGCCAAACAAACAAAATTCAATCGAATTTAGCCTAAACGGACCCAGCCCGTACCATCCCCTGTCCTACATACGCCATAATAACCGACTTAGATCCAACTACTATGACAGGTAGAACTTAATGACAAAAAATTTATTTTTTATACATCCCTAGAGCCATATCCCAATATTCACTTGTTTTCAGCTAAACAGATCCAACCCACATTCCCCTACCCATGTTCAACTATTATGACAAGCAATAATGTCACAAAACTGGTTCTTTACGACCAGCATGGTGAAAATTCCCCATAGTATAGCAGTGACGCAGTGACTAACTATTTATTAGACGCATCCGTTTACATTTCTGGAGATGAAGGAGCAAATGAAGAAACTTCCGAAGAGGAAGATGATGAGTAAAAATTCGCTTTGTGAGGTAAGGCGACTCATGTTAAAAAAAAGCATCCCGATAGGAGCAGTAATCTACCACGTTCACGTCATTTTTCCTGGGTAAAGCCAATAGTAGGATTAAACTGACAAATAACAAAGGGGTTTTAGCATTTATAAGATATTCACTCCAATGAAAGAAATGTCGTTGAGAAAATAGCAAAAGCTCAAAGGTGATGAACGAAACTGTACGAGATCAGTTTCCCTGTCCGAGGTTCAGTTTGCGTTTGCCTGACGGAGCTTCAACTTTGTTTTACCAGCTAAAGCTTCTGGTAGAGTTTGAGCTTCTATGTCTGCGCTTCAGTTTGAGTTTCCCTGTCCAAGCTTCAGCTTGCGTTTTTCTGACTGAACTTCAGTTTGAGTTTGCTGTCGGTGCTTCAGCCTGGTTTTGGCAGCTCTGTCCGAGGTTCAGATTTAATTTGCCTGTCAGAGCTTCAGTTTGAGTTTTCCTGGCCAAGCTTCTGCTTGCGTTGAACTTCAGTTTGAGTTTGCTGTCGGTGCTTCAGCCTGGTTTTGGCAGCTCTGTCCGAGGTTCAGATTTAATTTGCCTGTCAGAGCTTCAGTTTGAGTTTTCCTGGCCAAGCTTCTGCTTGCGTTTACCTGACTGGACTTCAGTTTGAGTTTGCTGTCGGTGCTTCAGCCTGGTTTTGGCAGCTCTGTCCGAGGTTCAGATTTAATTTGTCTGTCAGAGCTTCAGTTTGGGTTTTCCTGGCCATGATTTAATTACACTCTACCAGTTCGTTATACAGGTTGAGCTTATCCAAGCTCTAGTTTGTGCTTATCTCAGTTTCAGTTTGAGCTTTCTGGCATTCCTGCCTGTCACAAAGCTGGACGTGATTTGAATTATAGGAATGTGTAAAAAGACATTTTTCTGCCATTACTACCTGTCATAGTAGTTGAATCTGGGTCGGTTATTGGGGGGGTATGTAGGGCAGTGGATGGTTGGGGGTGGATCCGTGTTTGTCTGGTCTCAAGCTATAAAAATTTTTACAAATATATCTGCAGAAATATAGTTTTTCGAAAAAAATATCTTCTTTCCTTCTTGCAGTAGGGTTTTCATTTGAAGTGTGTGATATAGTGACGCATATTTTTTACTTGTCTGCTTTATAAAGTGTCTGATTTTTAGTCAAGCAAAAACAAGGAAACAATCTAAAACTGTACTACAAATAAATAATTTGAGACAACAGTTGAAAGCTGTTAGAAACAGGAGTTAGAAATATTAAACCTAACGATCTGATTTTTACACCATATATTTAGGAGGATAAGTGGTTTTACACCATATATTTAGGACGAATATAAAAACAAGTCATAAATTGAATTCTATTGAATGATCCCATTATCGATTGGTCACCCTCAATGACGAGGTAGTAGCAATAAATTGTACAGAACTTTACATGAACGGTAGATAAATCTAACAAACAAGCTGCCACGTTTGACTTTCCCTCATTTCAAGCTAAAGATTTGAGAATGAATACAGAAAGAGTTTTCAAACTATGAACTTGCGACGTGTTGAGATATCCTTAGTTTTATGTTCATCTAACTTATCTTACTATTTTCAGCCACAGAAAGCGATGATAACATATTACAGGCTAATTTCAGGACACTCTGAATAAAGCGAACTGAAAGAAAAAAATAAATGTAATTGAGAAGGTAAAAGTTCTTAACGAACAATACATAAGGAACTTGACACAGATACCGAATTACTTTACACCCAACAAGATCCACTGAAGTAAAAAAACATGTTCATCTTTAAAGACTACGAAAATCATTAGTTTTAATTATAACTTCTATATAGTCTTAGAAAGAGTGCCCCAAATAAGTCAACCTTGTATTCCTCTGGTAGCATTGAACCTATAAGTAAATCCGTTAATTGGTGATGTAACTAACTCTGGTAATGCTTTAAATAAACATCTTCGGTTGAAAACGGATACATTGCCTACATAAAATTGTGTATCACATTTTCAAGTGCGTAATAGTATGTTATTGACTTGTATATTTTTTCTAGAAACTTTCCAGAGTTAACGAATATAAAATAACATTATTTAAGCACACGGACTGCGTAAATATCTTCAAAGTAATATCATTTTAAAATAAAAATGTCAGACGAGAGATCTTCATTAAATGGCATATGTAAAAAACAGATTGGGGCTAAAACAGAACCCAATTTTCGCCGCAGATTTCACGGGATGTAAACATAAGATGAAGTATTTCTTCGAGAAAAAACTTCAAAATTAAATATAGGTTGTAGATATACAGGGTAGCCCATCGAAAACGTACCGCAAGGCATTACAGGGTAGTAATGAACTTTTCGGCAAAATCCAAAAACAGGTAAAGTTTGCTTCTGAGGGGGACAACTTTTGGCGCAAAAAGCATAGCAAAATCTTCAACCCCCTAAGTGGGGGTGCCATCCCCCAAATTTTTTTAAATGGGAATGGGGGTCAAGTGGGGGGTCATTAGAAAGGGCTTTTAATTCTCTATACATCGATTCTTACTTTTTGAAAATCGATCCATTATTTTAGAAAATATGCAGCTTTGAAAATACGAACAATATTTTTGACGAGAAATGCGAAAATCGATTTAATTTTACTTCAAAACTTACGGTATTAGCTTGGTAAATTCCTTCAAAAGAATTCGCTGTTTTTTTTTTTGATTTGCGAATTCTTTAGCCTGATTTTGGTGAGCAAAAAATTGTCCGCTTTTTGTTTCGTATTTAGATAGGCCACAAGAAGTTGCTAGATAACTGTCTTGTGACTTGTAGTTGAAGAGTACCAATACTGCCGAGTCTTTTAAATTGATTAATTATGGTGTACTCAATTCCAGAAAGAGTAGAAATTATTGAGCTTTTTTTCAAAAACAATGAATGCGGAAATCGGGTCGCCGAACTGTTCAACCAACGGCATCCTGAGAAACATGCGTCTGGAAAAATTGTTCGCGAATTGGTGGCCAAATTTCGCGAAACTGGCTCCGTTCATAACAAAAAGAGGCAGGTTGAAAATCCGGTACTAAATGAACCTACGGAAATAGCGGTATTGGGGCAAGTGGCAATGGATAGTACGCTGAGTACAATGCAATTGGCTACTGCGACAGGAGTGAGTCGTACAAGTGTCCAACGAATATTAAAAAAATACAAATTCCATCCTTATAAGATTCGGCTAGTGCAAGAGCTAAATGAAGACGATTTTGATCGTCGTTTGCAATTTTGCGAAATAATGACTGAACGAGCGATAAACGATAATTTCCTCTTTAATGTGTGTTTTTCGGACGAGTGTACGTTCTTCTTGAATGGTTTAGTGAATCGCCATAATTGTCGTTACTGGGCTGATACCAATCCAAGGATTTTCCATGAGACACACTCCCAACACCCCCAGAAGTTGAATGTATGGGCAGGTATTTTTGGAAATTCCATTGTAGGTCCTTTTTTCCTTCCTGGAAATTTGACAGGCGATATGTACTTGGATTTACTACAAAATGTCATCGACCCAGCTCTAACAAATATCATAGAGGACGACCCTGCTTACAATGAACACGAACTGATTTTCCAGCAAGACGGAGCTCCTCCACATTACTCGCTCAATGTGCGCAATTACCTAAATGAGACGTTTCCAGGACGCTGGATAGGACGAAGAGGTGCAATTGAGTGGCCCCCTCGGTCACCCGACTTAAATCCTTTAGATTTCTTTCTCTGGGGGCACATTAAAAGCAAAGTTTACAGCACTCCACCTGATACCTTGGAAGATCTGCGAGGACGAATCATTAATGTATGTCGCGAAGTAACACCGCAAGTGCTCCAGAATGTTCGACAACGGTTTGAAGACAACCTGTATCATTGTATGCAAGTTGGCGGACAACATTTTCAGCATTTACTTGACTAATACCGTAAGTTTTGAAGTAAAATTAAATCGATTTTCGCATTTCTCGTCAAAAATATTGTTCGTATTTTCAAAGCTGCATATTTTCTAAAATAATGAATCGATTTTCAAAAAGTAAGAATCGATGTATAGAGAATTAAAAGCCCTTTCTAATGACCCCCCACTTGACCCCCATTCCCATTTGAAAAAATTTAGGGGATAGCACCCCCACTTAGGGGGTTGAAGATTTTGGTATGCTTTTTAAGCCAAAAGTTGTCCCCCTCAGAAACAAATTTGACCTGTTTTTTGGATTTTGCCGAAAAGTTCTTTACTACCCTGTAATGCCTTGCGGTACGTTTTCGATGGGCTACCCTGTATATAATACCTGGCAAATTTTAAGGGGGGTCCTCCATGTATTTTAATTAGAGTGTCTCTTAAAAAGTTACAACTCTTTAAAGGAGGGAGATAAATTCTATTTTTTTTTCTACTTTTCTCAAAGACAGTTGAATATAAACAAGCGAATTTTGACAGGAATTCATAATATTTTACTGGCATATTTCTTGTTTTGCTGGTTTGCTATAAGTGGCTTCGTACCCGCATTTAAACACGACATACTATTTCATTATTTCTTATCATCTTCTCTTTTTTAAAAGTTTCATCTCAACTGCTCATTATATAACGCTCGTAAATGATTAATAACCTTGTATTATTTCCTATATTTTATATATTTTCAGTGTTATTTTTCAATATATTATATTATTATTTTTGTTCAGTCTAACCTTAAAATGAAATTATAAAACTCATACATAAATTAAAAATATGTCGTTACATGGTTATGGCTAAACAATTTTTTGTATAAAAAAAATTAAACAAATTTACTTGTCAAACGTATTCCTACTGTTAGAAAGTTGAACGGCTAGTTTTACTGACCATATTAACATCATATTAATATGGTAAATAAATTATCTTGTCTGGTGACACGACATTCAGTATAAAATTCAAAGATAAGAAAGAAAGAAATTAAATCTATCATGCAAAGGTAAAAATTTACGCTAATGGATCTGACCCCTTTTTATTAAAATATTAGCGGTAGAAGACCTTTTACGTATTCAATAGCACTATATAATTTTTTACAAATTGTAAAATTGTGCAAACCAGAGTATTGTATGATCTACTTTTCGAAATATGTATAATTCTTTACAGGTAATCTAGAATTTCCTTTAACTTCAGGATAATATTCTAGAGAGAATCCAATCTCAGCATGTCGAAATTTCAAAATCCCAATATCCGGGACATTTTATAAGTTGATCACGAAAATCCCGAAGTATTTCCGAAATAAAATGTTTGTATTTGACGTCAAATCAAGTAGTAATGTAAGTAGGTATACAGGGTCGGAAAGTCCCCATGGTTCATCAGCCGTTACGTGAGAGCGATAAAGAAAGTCATAGAAATCCGTGCGATAGAGAAAAATGGATAAGATCCACTTCTTATTTGTGGAGGGGCGAAATGGGCGGTGACTATTAGGCACCTTCATTATAGCCATCTTTCTCTAGCGCACGGATTTCTTTGACTTACTTTATCGCTCTCACGTAACGGCCGATGAACCATGGGGATCCGACCCTGTACATAGATTTTTGTGATAGCGACAGCAAAATTTAGATGACCTAAGTATTATTATTTAGCCCAATAAAAAATTAGTTTATAGAATATTTTTTTAACAAAAGATTACGGTTGTATTTTAGTTAATTTCAAGATCGAAATCTAATCCCGGAATACCAGGATTAAACTGATTCTCAGAAGTATAGTGAAATTCAATTAGAACCACAAAGTAATAATGTGATAATTAAAAATTAACAAATTTAAGGAACTAAATTTGCATACGAAATAAACAATTTTTTTATGCATGCTAAAATGGTAAACAGCAGCACTGTTTCAAAACTCAAAGGAGACGCATTTGTAACCTTCGATCATATTTACAATTTTGGAAGAAAAAATTAAAAAATATGTATATATGCAATAAATAATTATTTACTGCAATGTTGTATGATTTATTGACTATAGAAAGGCGACTTGCATAACATTAGACCTTAAATTAATATCTTGTACAAAAGTACATCAGTTTAAATAAAAGTAACCTTGTCTCCATTAGCACATCAATATCTACATCAGGTCCGACTTGAGGTAAATTTAGCAGGTTATTGTTATGAAAAGATGTGATAAACGTAAAACGTTTGAACCTTCCTTCCAGAAAATTAGCAATAAAGTAAAACCAGCAAAAGAAAATATTGAAAACAATATTGTTGCTAAAACTTCCTGTTTCCCTCTATGTATTGTTTTATAAATTCGATAGGCTTTAAATTTAGCATTAAATAATGTCACAATCAATTTTCTTAAGTTTTTTTATTTTAAGAATAATATAATAAAATTTGAAAGCAGAGACATAATTGGTTTAAAAACATACTAGAGATGCGCATCTCTATTCTATTTGGTTTGGACAAATTATTTCATGTTTATCACAGTTTCTACAAAAGATTTTAATAATTTAATAATAATTGAACTATTTAGAGTTTATTAATAACAATAATCTTTTATTATGGCCCTGGCTAGGTTCAAGGGCGACAAAGAACGACAAACAAAAAACGAACCGAGAAATTTTTAAATCTATAGTTCTTGTCTACGAACAACTGATTATTTGATTGCAGATAAGTATGTATACATAAAGACTGAACTTCAGTGAGGATTGTATTTTCGTTTGCTCTTATTTGTTATTTTAAAATGAAAAATTATAGAAATTTACATTGAAATTCCATACCATCAGTTATATTTTTAAGCATGAAATCGTCACCTTTTAGCAACATAATTACTAAGAATACTTAATTGCTAAGATGAACATTTTGGTTTTCACCATTGTATTAAGTACTAAATTTCTAGCTTAGAAATTACGTCGATTTTTCTTTATTCTGTTACATTATTTATACTAAACAAACATATATCACGGTTTAAAATTTTTTCGTTTTTAAAGTTTATTTTACACATTTTTTTCCACTAAAACTCATCACTTTTTGAGGACAATGGGATCAGGACCAGTTCCATCAATTTTTTTGAGACAACACTAATTCTTCTTTTGACAATTTCTGTTTTAACCTTTACTATTTCATTACTTAAACAGTTTACATAAAACATAACATGGTTTCAAGTCTGGTGACCTAACTGTCTAGCAATTACGGCCATTAGTAAGTATCAATTATTCTACCAGTAATACAAATACAGATAACTAAAAAAATATTAAAACTGTGTCGGCTTGTATCTCAGAAACGAGTGGTCAAACGTCTATGCAAGAGTATTTGTACTTATTTTTTTATAAAATATAGGGCAGTATAATATTCAATTGGATCCGACTCCCAACATTTGACACACTAATTTTAGATAATCTCAACAAACCCACTTTACCTTGCTCTGAATTTCAACGCATTTGGTTTTATTAATTTTTCGGTTGATCATATATCATCAGACCGGTTCTGGCAGCGTTATGCCAAGCTGGTAGGACTGACAAGGATTCATCTTAATGGTAATGGTCTTGGTCATGTGAGAGACATTATCGTGAAACATCTTAGGATAGGACAGGGTCGTCTACATGAACCTCGGAATGTTAAGAGGCGGCAGAAATGGAGAAAATATCGATGGTCAGATAAAAAAAATTTTTTATTCAACAGTATCAAATAAGAGATAAATAATATTATATAATAGAAAATTATTAGATTTTAGTAAATATTGATGGGAATTGTCTCCCCATCTAATTAATGATCGAGAACTGAAAACATGAAATTAAAAAAAAATGTAACAAAAATCACCTTAGATGTAGAAAATCTAGTAAAATTTATTAAGAAAATTTGTTTACAGTCAAAATTTCGTCCAATCAAAGTAATTGAAGAAAATAAAGTAATTTACAGTTTTTTGAAATATTTGTTTTCTTTGTTTTCTTCTAACGGCCATCTATTAATTTTGAGGATGATGGCGTTGATGATGATGATGATGATGATGATGATGATGACTGATGTAAAGTGATTACTAAAACATCGAAAGAGTGACAACCTACAGAAATGATGCATGCACTGATTTATTTCCGTGCGGTAGTACCACAGGTAGTACTGTATATGATTAATTACAGAACCGGCATAAGAAACTTCGTCAACGTCAAATATAAAGTATGTTTTTTATTATACAACTTTTACTATAGTGTTTTTTATGGGATGCTTACTAATGCTGCTAATACCAAATTTTTGGGCTTTCATGTAGATGAGAATCTCTCATGGTCGGTGCATGTGGACTCCATTGCCAGTAAACTGAAGTCAGCTTATTTTGCAATAAGGAACCTGAAATACATTGTGAGCAGTCAATATCTGCAAAATGTTTATTATGCTTTAGCATTCTCGCACATTAAATATTTAATTATATACTGGGGGTGCTCTACGCATGCACATCGAATATTTATTCTACAGAAGAGAATTATCAGATTGATTTTCTCCTTAAACCCGTTAGATTCTTGCAAAGCAATATTTAAAGATAACAAGATACTCACTCTTTATTCAATACTTACTTACGAGTCCGCTATGTTTGTGAAGCTAAACCCCGACAAGTTTCCTCTGCGAAATAGTTTGCATGTTCACGGTACAAGAAATGCAAGTCATATCATTCAAAACTATAATTTAAACACTTTCAGGAGAGGTCCGCTTTTTTTGTGTGCCAATATTTATAACTCTCTACCTGTAAATATTAGAAATATTTTTATTTAATCGAAATTCAAATACGAGCTGCGTAAGTTTTTGTGTGCTCATACTTTTTACTCCGTACAGGAATTTTATTCCTGTATTTCACATAGAAATTTAGATGTAACAATTTAGTCAAATATTGTAACTCTGTATTTCTGTAGTTTACTTTACACTAGTTGTATTGACGCATCATGTCCTGTATGGGTTCTATGAATAAAGATTATACTACTACTACTGATGTACTTTTATCGCAACATAAATAATATATTTTCTTGCTGATATAATTAAATTTGAAAAGAATGAGGCCTCAAAATAATTTTTCTGCTAGTACAAAAATCTTGCTTTTTTTCTCAATAATTTTCCTTACCTTCCACAAACCCTAGCTGATCTGATAAAAATAAATAAATCTTATATACAAAGATAAGTAATAAGACCATCACTTCAGCTACTCCCCCTTCAAAAAAAATATATCAATTTAAAACGAATGTAACCTTTTTCTTTTGATAATTGCTACATGACGTGTTTTCTAAATTGTCTGCCAACATAAATGCAGGTTTGACTCTATCTAAGCTGACCACCATTTCTTTAGTATCTTTAAAATAACTAATGTTTTGTCGAATCTCTTAATAATCTTGTAAGAACCTTCATACTTAGATAATAAACAAGATTTAAGTTTTTCGGGCCTTAAAAATGTATATTTACAGGTTAACAAGTTTAACACGGTTTATTATTTGAATGATTACTAGTCGTAGTAGGTTTAATATTAGCGAAAGCCTCGTAAACCAGTGAGTAAAGGATAAGTGTCAATGCTCTGCTGTGAATTGTTAATGAATTCACCTGGTAGTCTTAAAGGTTGACTAGTTCTGCTGAAGAGCAGTTTTAATAGATGCTCTTATTCCTAAAAGAACTATAGGTAGTACTTTGAACCAATTATTGGTTTCGCGTTTTGCATCAGAGCAGCTTTAAGTGTTCTATGGAATCTTTCTACTAGTCCATTACTTTATGGATAGTAAGTAGTAGTACAAATCCGATGAAAACCTAAATATCTTGTAAATTCTTGAAAAAGTTTTGACTCAAAAACTAATCCTTGATCTGTTTTTATAGTATTGGGTATACCAAAACGACAAAAATATCCATTAAACAGTTTTTTACTATAGTTTCTGTATTAATATTAGACAGAGAATAAGCTTCAGGCTATCTAGTGAATCTTTCAACCACTGTTAAAATTAACGATAATTTTGTGATGTTGTTAATGAGCCTACAATATCAATATGAATGTGTTCAAAACGACCCTTCGGTATATTAATAGAGCTAATTGGAGATTTAGTATGTTTTGTAATTTTAGCTTTTTGACAATCTATGCAAGCTTTTGACCATAGAGTGATATCTGCATTCATTTTTAGCCAAAAACATCTTGAATTTATAAATTTTTTTGTTGAACGTATTCCCGGATGATAAATTCTATGAATTTTTTAGAATGCCTTTGGGACTACGAAATTCGGCACAAACATTTCAAAGATTTATTAATGAGGTAGTATCAGGTTTAAATTTTGTTTTCGTGTACATTTTAGTAGCAAGCTCAGATGAAACTACACACATCGAATATCTAACAAAGCTTTTTGAAAGATTAATAGTAGTAGTAAAGGGGCGGCCTCAGCCTGGCAATTAGGCCACAAGTGGGCCCTTTTTGCCTACCCCGCCGTCCCATCACCTGACCACTCTCTGCCTCTGACCCTCCTCGAACCTACCCGACGCCCTAATGAATGCCAGGATTTTGGTCCATGGAAGGTCTCTCACCTCAACCCCTTGCAGCTCTTCAGCACCAAAGACTTTATGTCTTATTCTCCCAAAGGCTGCACACTGTCCCAGAAGGTGGACAGGGGTGTCCTCCCCTTCGCCACATTTCGGGCATAGAGGGTCCTCCTCAATTCCTATTAAGCTTAAATGCCTCCTAAGTCTGCAGTGGCCTGTCAGAACCCCCACCATTTGGTTTAGGGCTCTTCGACTGAGGCTCAGCAGCCATCTTGTTTTGAAAGATTAAGTTCTTATGGAATTAATATCAATCCAACGAAATGTCAATTTGGAATGTCACAATTAGAATTTTTAGACCATATCATTTCTGAAAAAGGCATCTTGGCATCAGAGTCAAAAGTAAAGAAAATTCGAAATTTTTCGCGTCCAAAAAAACTTAAAGAATTACAAAGGTTCATCGGAATGGTCAACTTTTATCACAGATTCATACCAACATTTATCGCAACATAAATAATATATTTTAAATTCTTGCTGATATAATTAAATTTGGAAAGGATGAGGCCTCAAAATAATATTGTTTATTTTTCTGCTAATACAAAAATCTTAATTTTTTTGGTCAATAATTTTCCTTAGCTACCACAGACCCTAGCTGATTTGATAAAAATAAATAACTTTTATATACAAAGATAAGTAATAAGACCATCACTATAGCTAATAAGACAATCACTACCACTACACGCTCTATTTTGGCATCAGCTATAAAATAAAAACACCACGCTCGAATACACCCTGTACATATAATATTTGTAACATATTTTTTAAATTTTCCAGTCACGTGTTTTTAAAAATAAAGTGATACGTGACTTCAAAAAATATAAGCAATTGCCTACTAAGAAACCAGAATGTGCAAAACATGTCCTAGTACTTTCTTGTAGATATAGTATAAAAATTGCAAAGTAGATATGTTACTGTACTTGAATTTAGATTTTATCTTAAGCAACAGTAGTTAAGTCTGTAAAAATCTTATTATTTTCATATTTGCTAGCTATGTTATAAGAAGATTTTAGTTTTAACATATATTATGGAGACAAGGAGATGAACTGAGATTAGTTTTTCTTAAACAGATATATCTAGGAATAATTATGAGATAAGTGAAGAGTTCTATAAGAAATTTTGTTAACTTTTCCCAGGAAACTAATTAATTGTTCAAATTATAATAAAATATAAAAGTAACTTTTGTTATATAAGTATTTGAGATTAAGGCACTGCAACTTTTCCTTTCTACTGAAGGAAACGATTTAACAAATAATGACAATGTATTTATTTACTTAAGTGCTATGTGCAGATTGTACAAACGATGAGGGGAAAGTTGAATTATATTATTCTGCTCAACAAGCAGACGTACAGTAATTTTGAATAGAGATCTCAACTGCGCAACGTGTTAATGTCTACTTTTCCAAAAGAATACTTGACTTTAGCATAAATATATGCATATGCAATTTATTCGAGATTTCGAAACTGCCCGTCAATTTTCTGTCTGATCATTAGTTGCTGAGATATCGATGGTTAAAGCCAAAGGGATGCTTTTGTATTCGTAGTCGAATATCTCCGGGTCAAATTAACGTAGAGAAAAATTTAAAAAAAGAAATTAAAGCTGAATGAACAGGCTATCAAGTCCATATCATGATTTTTGTGTAAAAAATTTTTACAAGCCCGTGGACCGAGAAAAAAAACGCAAAAAATTGAAAACAAATTTTTTAGTCTTATTTATTAGAATTTCGCGATGACTGTCGCTCCTAAAAAATTTGAGCTAAGAAATCTGGAAACTAAATGCTTTTTTTAAAACCTTGATACGATAATTTTTAACTGAGATACAGCATTCTGAAAAATCACTGAAAATTCGAAAAATTTTTTTGCTCCCTTATTTTTTTGCAGAAGTTTAGTTAAATCACGTCTTTATAGAATATCTTAAAATTTTGAGATATTTGTCTAAAGAATCAAACTGAAATCGTATTAATAAAAAGTACGTATTATATTTCGAACTTCTGCTTTAATGTCGAAACATGGGAAATTAAACATTTTATTACATTTATTTTACGTACATAAAATAATACCTAATTGTTGAGCAAGTTAAAGTTGCTTAAGCTTTATGGTCATTTTCTCTCAGTCTACCCATATTTGGCATAGAGGCATATATTTATAATTCTTGTAAAATATTTTCATAGATAATATTTAAAGATCATGCCTTACAGTTAATGACTGTATTGAAAATATTCATAAATGACTTATTAGCAATTTGCATCAGGCAAACGATGCTATTATTTATAGATTGTGATTAATATTCGAGATTGTATAATGATTGTAATGAAATAAATTACCGTAAACACCTTTAGGATTTTCAGAAAAAAACGAGTTTTTTACATTTAATTGTAAAGATTCTCATAGATTAGACTTTTGTTCCCCTACTTGTAATTTTAAAAGTAATGTAGGTAGGTGTTTACAGATAATGTAGTTACATTACCTATTTCAACATAAAAAACTAAAAAAAAGGAATATACTCATTTATAAAAGCTGCAACGTATATCTCAACGAAATTGGGACTCCCTATCCTTAAAGATAATGTTCTCATTATCTGTTTCTACAGCACTATATTAAAAAAGCTCATATATAACTTGTTTAACAGAGTGTAACTACAACATTTGGCTAAAGTTTAATAGCCGACTCTGCCTCGATTATTAATTAAAAAAAAAGCTTAATATAAAAAGCGTTCGGTTACGATAATCAGATGATTCGAAACTACTGAAAATATGTTGTTTATTAAAAGTTGCAAAACACACTTGAGGACAATCATGTAAATAATACTTAATTTCGTTCATAAATAAAGAGGAACCTTGAATAAAATGTTTTATTAGAAAAGAACGTGGTATAACAGTTTAACATTTATACCTATTAAAAACGGTGTACACTACCAACAAGAAACCATTTTCAGAATCAATTTTTTTCCCTATATCATAGCAATGGGTCAAATTTGGAATAGCTTGGAAGAAAAAAAATTATTAACTTAACTCAAGGAGTTGCCAACAGACGTCCACGCGATATTGTTTCTGTTGTTCGGTCATTAAACGAGGAACTAATTTTTCTGCAACTTGATGCAGGTTCAATTTTTCGATAAAAATTTCATGGCATGACACAATTGAGATACTACTGCAATTTCTCTGACAGTCAATCGTCGATTTGCGCGCAACAGATCTTTGACTCTCTGATCAGTTGAAGTCGAAGGCCTTCCTGGTCAAGGATTATTTTCAATTAATTGACGACCACTTTTAAACCGTGAAAACGATTCGTTGCGTACAACCCAGAGCATTATCTCCGTAAGCTTGCTTCAAAAGTTGAAGCGTTTCCGTGAAAATTTTCCCCAGTTTCACGCAAAATTATATGTGACATCGTTGTTCCAGAAAATCGCACATTTCAAAAATTGTCACTGACACTTAAACATGTTGCACTTAAATAACAATATCAAGAAAACTAAATGAGATATCAATAATCCAAAAACATTTGGTTATAGAAGAACTTATGCGCACGCAATGCTGCCAACCGCATATCACTAAATATCTCCATTATTAGATACTCGCATCTCCGTAATTCAAAAAGTTCGGTTAATTTCTGAACAGATCTCGAATGTAACAAACTTTCATCATGTGTATATGTTAATAGACAATCAAAAACTAAGACTACCTAGAGAAAAAAATGGAAGAGGAAAAGAATGTTTCTTTTTTCAAGAGGAATTTCCAGTTTTCTGTTGCGACACTTATTTAGGAACACCCTGTATAAGGAACACTCAATATTAAAAGCAGGAAGTTATATGTTGTCCTCACTAGAGACATCTTGTATTTTTGTTCATGTATTTACATAAGCAAGTACCATGTTTGTTGCTGTCATGATGTCATGATTGTTGAACTTTCGACCTTCAAATTAGTTGAGGTAGATGATTTGCCCGATGCGTGGTGTTTTATAAAACCAAATTTTGTAATGCCAAGTTATTTTATGACCTTTTATGACTTCAATTGAATTTAATGAAAAGAACATTTAAATACCTGCTAATTATAGGTATTAAAAAAGGTATTTTTTTTTACTTTGATGCAGCGTCGATGTACCTTAGTTGATTATTGGCAACTCTTGACAGGTCGTAATAAATAAGGAGCTATATTTTAACACAAAATGTTTTAGCATCTCAGAATTCATCTTTTCTTTTAGCTTTCTAAAATACATAGTCAATTTCTTTCACATTTCCTGTTTTAATATATATTCACTGATTTAGAATTTCATTAAGTATTTTCTAAAGAAACGTGTATGATTCTATAGAGGTTCTTAGAAAAAACTGTTTAAATATTTTTATAACTAAATTCTTAAATAAATATAATGTAGTGTTCCAGGAAGAACATGATAATGCACCATTGAACTCAAATTATTAAGTAATGTCAATCATTCAAAGTAATATCTTGTATGTATTTCTGTTATTTTATCATCACCCTTGACGAAGAATAGCACGTGAAAACAGCTACTTCAGAGATCTTTTTGTTTTACAAACAACATTTTACTTAGGATCATTTCATTAGGAAGCATCTTTCAGCAAATTTATAATAAATTTTGAAAAAATTACGTTTTTGAAGAAGGAACGAGGAAAATTTACGATCCTAAATGAAATGTGGAAACAAAAAGGTCTCTTTATTGTCGCTATTTTTTACATATACGAGATCTGTTCCAAAAATAACCGAACATGTAACCGTTGTAAAACTCAATGATAGTACACACGGTTCACTTTTCCACCTTGAAGGAAGAATTCAAAATGCACAATTCCATTAAAGTCGAAAAAACAGTGAGCATTACTTTGACACTGGATCTAGACTGACTAAACTTTTATCTCAATGTCGTAGCCGTAAACCCAGCTTTCGTCTCCCGTTATGATCCTTTAAATGAGTGTTTCATCGTCATTGGACTTTTCAAGGCGTCGCCGACAAAAGTTTACACTATTTTATTTCTGTTCGGTTATCAAATGAGGAACAAATTTTGCTACAACTCGTTGCATGTTCAATTTTTCTGTCATAATTTCATGGCATGACCCAATTGAGATGCTTTCTCTGATAGTCCAGCGACTTGCACGCATCAGATCTTTGCCTTTCTGAACGTGGTAATCATCAGTTGAAGTCGAAGGCATCCCTGGTCGAGGATCATCTCCAATTGACTGACGACCACTTTTAAAACGCAAAAACCATTCATAACATTGCGTACAACCCAGAGCAGCATTTCCCTAAGCGCGTTTAAAAAGTTGCAACGTTTCCATAAGTTTTCCCGAGTTTCAGGCAAAATTTTAGGTTGCATCGTTGTCCCAGAAAATTGTACATTTCAAAAATCGTCACTAACTCTTAAACATGCTGTACTGCAATAGTATCACAAAAATTAAATGAGGTATCAACAATCCAAGAACATATGTTAACAGAGGAGGTTATGCGCAATGCAGGGCTACCAACTGCATATCACTAAATGTCTCCAATATAAGTTAATTTCTACAAATGGTAATAGTAAAATAATTTTCAGTGAATTTCATTCGCCGCGTATATTTACAAATTTTAATATCCACAAATTTTATTCCAAGACTTTAAGTGGCCATTCCATACTCATCTAGATTGCCTATTCTGTCACTATAGTATGTACAGTTCGTCCTCCCGAAACACCTCGTATATTCGGAATATGTGCAATTCTTCTGGCCCATCTAAATTTATTATTTCTTTTATGCAATAATCTTTCCACAGATCAGATATTTCACGTGATTACTCTCTCTGCCTTCAGACAAATTATCTAACTTATTTTATAAGTATACCATAACCGCCTATGATTTCTAAAAATTCAGAGCCATTCATAAGGAACTAGGTGTGTCCGACATTGGCCATGCACGCGAAATATATGCATATCGGTTACTAACCTCTAGTGGGAAGTAAGTAGGCACTATTTATATTGTAATGTCTCCTATAGCTTGAAGGCAGAGGAAAATAAAAAGTGAGCACATAAAAACTTGATAATGATATATTAAAATGTCTCTTTACGCACCTACAAATTCTAATCGAATGAAACTCGTCGTCGTAGAAAGTTTTTATTGTACTTAGTATTCCATTTCTTCTTTGAAATGTACATACACAAAACCTACATTAAATACTGAAATGCGTATGCAAACCCACAAAGAACATTTTGTGGCGAAGGATTTACTGACATTTCAAGGAAACGTACAAAATTCAGTATTTTCCAAAATAAAATGTAGAGAAAAGAATATCCTAAAGAGAAAGATCCCATTTACAATATTTTCTCTGGAAGGAATTTAAAGAGAAAATGTAAAGGAAAATTCTTGGTGGGCTAGAAAATTTTTAAAATATTTTAGTGTTCTTTATACAGAGTGTAACTAAAATATTTGGCCAAAGTTTAATGGCGTATTTTAAATAAATGAAATAGAAATCCTATAAACATGTCTCTTTACATAGGTACAGGCTATGAAAATAATACTTTATTTTATTTTATTCATTGATAACGTGATTGCTTGGATTCTTCTTATCGTTATTTTAAAAATAATTAATAAATATTATGACACTTTTAACAGTAATGACCTAGACATTGTATCACATTTCACTATTCACCGCGAAAACGGTGCATCCTACCGATTCACAACTGGCATCCATTTTTGCACATAGTGTTCTATTATAGTAATGAGCTCAAATTTGAAATATCTTGGAAAAAAATTGCAAGCGAAAAAAGTCTCCACCAAGCTAAGACTGTATACAGGGTATCCCAAAAGTATGGAAACCCCAGAATAACTCGGAAATAAAGGGCTATACGGAAAAACGTTTCATACAAAAGTTTCAGGATTTTTTCCGGGCTATTCAATGATGACCTTGAATTTGACCTTGACCTTGAAGGTCATTTCAAGGTCAAGGTCATTTTTCAAATGGGAGCCCCTACTTCTATCACGCCATTGGAAAAAGCGGGAAATTTTACGTCCGAATATGACTTTGACCATGACGTTGAGACCATGGTCAAGGTCATATATCCGTGGATTTTTGGCTTTTAGGCTTTCAAATATCACTAGAAATGAAAATTTTTCTATGCGCATAAAAAAAACGTGGGCTTAACTTTTGGCGGCACAATATGTTAAAAAAAAATCGAAAAATGTTATATTTTTCTTGCTATTTAGTTATGTATCTTTTCAAGAGTTGATTTTAGGCGAATATGGAAAAAATGTTTGTAATTAAATTTTTTTACAAATTATGACTAGTTACAAATCGAATGTATCATGATTATTATTTTAAAAATCGAAAAATCGCCAAAAATGGCCAAAATAAAGCAGGTTTTAAAAGTTACTGGAAAAACGCTTCTTAAAAAAAACAGATCGATTGGTCAATTAATTACGTAGTTATAGCCCATCAAAGTTAACCGTCATTTACATTAAATGTACTGGGACATACGGGCTAATTTTTTTAAAAAATACCTTTGGTATTCCGAGTACTTACCAGGTCTAAGTTTGCAATACTTTTCTTCATTGGCAACCTACTTTAAAACACGTTTAAAGTTATTTATGCGAGAAATTCAAGAAAATCGTACGGGTGGTGGTGGTGGTGGGGGAAGCAGAGANAAAATTTAGCTGTGTATACCAAATTTCATTCATTTATCACAACGCGATTGAGATATATTGCAAAAAAATGATTTCCATTCCTCCCTCTTCAATGGGTCCCTGTGCCCTTAGGAAGCATTTCCGGACCCATGTTTATATGAACTTTTTAACTTATTTTTGATCATAGAATCGGCCTGTTCAGAGTTGGCAGCTAATTATGAGACACCCTGTATTTATACATACATAAATTTAGTTTTTATTTTGGACAATTATTAAATATCACTAGTTGTTGACTGAGTACCTATTGCTGGTGTAACTCAATGCTACTTGAAGTAAGTTGCCCATAGAGAATTAACCATTATTATCCATTACCATATTATCGAGAAGCTAATTAAAATCAAATGTATTATCAAAATTGTTTGTTCATTCAAAAGTTGGGAAAACTGTGGCAAAAAAAATGAAAACATGGTTTTTGTGTCTGGTTCATTTACTTTCAATATGCTATTTGAAATCGTAAAAAAATATTCAAGCTAAACTTTTTCAGTAACATGACAAAAAAAATAGAACTTTCGCGATACTGTTCGATTTTTTTTTTATAATTTCTGTTTCAAGAGTCTGTTACCCTATAGTTTTAGTGTATATCAAATATAAGTTAATTTCTTCAAATGGTAACAGTAAAATAATTTTCAGTGAATTTCATTCGTCGCGTATATTTACAAATTTTAATATCCACAAATTTTATTCCAAGACTTTAAGTGGCCATTCCATACTCATCTAGATTGCCTATTCTGTCACTATAGTATGTACAGTTCGTCCTCCCGAAACACCTCGTATATTCGGAATATGTGCAATTCTTCTGGCCCATCTAAATTTATTATTTCTTTTATGCAATAATCTTTCCACAGATCAGATATTTCACGTGATTACTCTCTCTGCCTTCAGACAAATTATCTAACTTATTTTATAAGTATACCATAACCGCCTATGATTTCTAAAAATTCAGAGCCATTCATAAGGAACTAGGTGTGTCCGACATTGGCCATGCACGCGAAATATATGCATATNCGTTTAAAAAGTTGCAACGTTTCCATAAGTTTTCCCGAGTTTCAGGCAAAATTTTAGGTTGCATCGTTGTCCCAGAAAATTGTACATTTCAAAAATCGTCACTAACTCTTAAACATGCTGTACTGCAATAGTATCACAAAAATTAAATGAGGTATCAACAATCCAAGAACATATGTTAACAGAGGAGGTTATGCGCAATGCAGGGCTACCAACTGCATATCACTAAATGTCTCCAATATAAGTTAATTTCTACAAATGGTAATAGTAAAATAATTTTCAGTGAATTTCATTCGCCGCGTATATTTACAAATTTTAATATCCACAAATTTTATTCCAAGACTTTAAGTGGCCATTCCATACTCATCTAGATTGCCTATTCTGTCACTATAGTATGTACAGTTCGTCCTCCCGAAACACCTCGTATATTCGGAATATGTGCAATTCTTCTGGTCCATCTAAATTTATTATTTCTTTTATGCAATAATCTTTCCACAGATCAGATATTTCACGTGATTACTCTCTCTGCCTTCAGACAAATTATCTAACTTATTTTATAAGTATACCATAACCGCCTATGATTTCTAAAAATTCAGAGCCATTCATAAGGAACTAGGTGTGTCCGACATTGGCCATGCACGCGAAATATATGCATATCGGTTACTAACCTCTAGTGGGAAGTAAGTAGGCACTATTTATATTGTAATGTCTCCTATAGCTTGAAGGCAGAGGAAAATAAAAAGTGAGCACATAAAAACTTGATAATGATATATTAAAATGTCTCTTTACGCACCTACAAATTCTAATCGAATGAAACTCGTCGTCGTAGAAAGTTTTTATTGTACTTAGTATTCCATTTCTTCTTTGAAATGTACATACACAAAACCTACATTAAATACTGAAATGCGTATGCAAACCCACAAAGAACATTTTGTGGCGAAGGATTTACTGACATTTCAAGGAAACGTACAAAATTCAGTATTTTCCAAAATAAAATGTAGAGAAAAGAATATCCTAAAGAGAAAGATCCCATTTACAATATTTTCTCTGGAAGGAATTTAAAGAGAAAATGTAAAGGAAAATTCTTGGTGGGCTAGAAAATTTTTAAAATATTTTAGTGTTCTTTATACAGAGTGTAACTAAAATATTTGGCCAAAGTTTAATGGCGTATTTTAAATAAATGAAATAGAAATCCTATAAACATGTCTCTTTACATAGGTACAGGCTATGAAAATAATACTTTATTTTATTTTATTCATTGATAACGTGATTGCTTGGATTCTTCTTATCGTTATTTTAAAAATAATTAATAAATATTATGACACTTTTAACAGTAATGACCTAGACATTGTATCACATTTCACTATTCATCGCGAAAACGGTGCATCCTACCGATTCACAACTGGCATCCATTTTTGCACATAGTGTTCTATTATAGTAATGAGCTCAAATTTGAAATATCTTGGAAAAAAATTGCAAGCGAAAAAAGTCTCCACCAAGCTAAGACTGTATACAGGGTATCCCAAAAGTATGGAAACCCCAGAATAACTCGGAAATAAAGGGCTATACGGAAAAACGTTTCATACAAAAGTTTCAGGATTTTTTATGGGCTATTCAATGATGAAAATTTTCCGTTCTTCCCAATGGCGTGATAATAGGTAGGGGTTTCCATTTGAAAAAATGATCTTGACCTTGAAACGACCTTCAAGGTCAAGGCCAAGGTCAAATTCAAGGTCATCTTTGAATAGCCCGGAAAAAATCCTGAAAATTGTATGAAACATTTTTCCGTATAGCCCTTTACTTCCGAGTTATTCTGGGGTTTCCATACTTTTGGGATATCCTGTATAAAAAAACTGTGGTAATCAGACAAACTGCATATCAATTTGAACGAAATCAGTTCATTCATTTTCTTGTAATTTAAAAAAATACATATTTTTGACATCTTTAATACCATGTAACTATTTCGAAAACAAAGCTTTTCCAGATACATATTTATATGAACATGTGTGACAGAATCCTAGAGTTTGACTACGTATTTTGTACGCATTGATTCTTTTATAAGAACTAACCATCCCGCAACTCTTTAGTTATTAACCGATTTTAAAACAGTTTTCTATTACAAAAATCGTATGAAAGTTCGTGGGAAGCGACAAAATTTTAGTGACTAATTTGGATTACTATTGGGTAGGCAGAGATATTTTTTAAAGAAAAAGTTTCAATAATGTATCCACAACAGATTGTTAAAAACGAAAACGGTTTGCAATTGTTTTTTGGCATCACTGCAGTGTCTTCTCAAATTCCAAGGTGCTATTTGATTTCTTACATGATTATTTTAAAAAATATTTTTGGCTGCCTAGTTAAAAGAAAACTTTCCTCAAATTATCACAGATTTTTATTATTAACTGCTGCTAAGTCATAGGTAACTGTAAATTTTTTTAGCACATTTTTGAGTTGAACTTATATCAGTTATACCACCATGTAATAGTACCTATAACTATTACGAGTATATAGAGACCCAAATTATACTTAGAAAGTTAAAATACACTATGTTTATGCCAAAAACGATAAATACAGGGGAAAATGATTTAAAAATACACTTCTGCACGGCACTGGAAACTGGTCCACTGTAAAACCTGACCTTGGCCAAGGCAAAGCATGCATCATGAACGAACAAAAATTTGAAAGAATTTCTTTCCCAAGGAAAAAAATAAAATTTTATAACACCTATTTTATATCAGCAAATTCAACTGCTTTTGCCGCTATTGTTATTGTTAATTAATACAATTTATTTGTGGTTTTAATTAATAAAATAATTTGACATACCTAATGTTACAACTGTTCAAAATTTAGTCCAGCGACGTGTAAACGCATTTGGGCCCGTCTTACCCAGTTTCTACGAACTAACATAAATGTTGGCTTGCTTCACCATAACACAAATACTTCACCGTAACACAAATTCTTGCTTCACCATAAATTTAAACGATCTCCATCAAATCCGAGTTGGTATACACGTAAGGCACTTTTGATACTTGAAAAACGAATGTAAACACTATTCGGGACCACGTACAGCACACAACGCGAATGACGTTAGAGATTACAGTAGTCCAGCGATGTAAGGGCTATAAATACTACAACTTCAATTTTTTTTTCTCGGAAACTATAAGGATTTTACAAAAAAATGTTTTAGATATTGACTATTTTTCATAACGCATCTATTCCAAAATTTTTTCGGATAAGTTGTAAATCACTCTGTATATCATACATTATATGTAGGTAGTTGCCGTCATTTATATTGCACTTTCCTGATCTAAAAACCAAATCATACATTGTTAACTACTGTAAAAATTAGTATATTTGTGCGTCAGATGAGCCTGAGTAAGAATCCGAAAAACTAACAATGCCTACTTTTCTAATTTTTCAGAAAAAAATTTTTGCAGTTCGCCACGGTTTTGATTTATAAATGTAATGGGACGCACTGACACGAGACCTAAAAGAAAAGAGTTCATTAAAATTCGTCAATAAATAAAAAGATAATGGAGAAATGGCTAGTTCTTGAACACTGTGTTTATTTACATTTCAGCCTCTAAGACTCTAAGAACTTAAAACTAAATTCATCAGAAGTGGAAAAAGTCTTTTAAATTATTTGATTTCAGATGATGGAGTGCTAGTCAATTTGTAAAAGTTTAGTGAAACGAAAAACATACATCTATTCCCCATTAATGAAATAAATAACTAGTTATTCTAATTCTTCCCAGTTATATTGTACCCTCCCTGAACAACACCTAATTTAATTTCTAAGACTTCCGCGGTAATTCTTTATACTCATACTGATTTACAGCGGCAAATAAATCAAAGTCGTCACATTTCTCAATGTTTAGTACCCTAGTCAGAGAATAAAAAGAAAGTTTCAATTTATATTACATAACATCATCTTCAGTAAATGTCATAGATCATTAAAAACGCAGTTTAAGTAAACAAAAAAATGTCCGTGTAATCTTCTGGAATGTTATGTTCTCTTTATATGTATAACATACAAAATAAAAATTTGTCCAGCGTATTACGAATTCCAAAACTTTATCAGTACATTCGTAAAGATATTTTAATAGTTAAAACTGGCTACTACTTTTCTGTTAAAGAAAAACAACATTTTACCTACTTGTGTTCAAGTGTTCTTAAAAATTATTGTACAGTGCATACAAACACATTACTCTTCATTGTTAGTACTGAAATTATTTATATTCACTGCAAAAGATATTTTAAGGAACATCAATATTCCTTTGGATGTTGATTTTCAAGATACCCGCTGATAAGTCTTGAAATTTCTGAAAAAGAAAATTTCTACGTAGACAAAAACTGATAACTATATACTGGGTGTTTCAAACTCAACGTACCAGGGCTGCTATTGGCTAATAAAAAACTCGAATAAAAATTTCGCGGGGGGTTTCATAAAATGATCACTTAGGTTTGCTTTTAAGCCAAAAATATTATTTTGGAACTTTTGGAAACGCCTGTTAACGTCATGACATATATTTTTGATCTTATAATTTTTTTGTGACCATTAAGTCGGCGTTCAGGATATCTTTCCTGATAAATTCTCATTTCGATATTGATAGTTATCTGACAAATTGCTTCGCAACAAAATACAGGTAAGCGCGTTTTCACATTCCTGCTTGTATAACTTCTAAACGAAAGGTGATATCAAAAAAGTTTATTAATGAAGGTGTATCTTAAAAACTCTGACTTTCCTAATACAAATTGAAATAAGTATGTTTCTGGGGAAAATATATTTCGTGAAATAATAATAGGGATTTCCAAAAGTTCCAAAAATATTATTTTTGTCTCAAAAGCAAGTCTAAATGGTCCTATTTGAAACCCCCTCGCGAAACTTTTAATCGCGTTTTTTATAGCCCTGGGGCACCGAGTCTGAGACACCCTGTACATAAATTTTAATTTTAAACTGTAATACAAATTACTTCCTACCTACCTAAGCATTTAGCTGAAAATATTGTTTGTCTCTTACGAGAATCGTTGAATATTTCGGGAACAAAATTAAATCATGAATATTAGGTCATTTAAATTTTTAGTAGAATATTGTTTCACAATATGTATTTCTAATTTTAATAATAGTTAATGTAAATAACAAAATAAGTAATAGTTCTTTAAGGATTCTCGAATAAATGAATGTATCTTCCTGTAAATACTACTGATTTCTATTAAATATGGATAGATCTTCGTATAGACCCACGCGATGTTTATCCTTTTAACTCAGTGACGGCTCGTCACATTGAGAATAGGTGAAGCATATTATTTGACTGATTAAAACAAAAGCGCCGCAGGCGAAAAATTTTTCTAATTTTCAAGGCCGAACGTCTTTAAATTAATCTGGAAATTTTTCATTTAGGTTTTATAAAAAATAGAAATATTAGTTTGGCTTGTGGACTTCTGCGAACATTGACGCACCGTACATATATGTTCCAAAAAAGCTTTGTGGTTACGACAGCCTCTCGTGACGTTCCTTAAATTATTAAATCCTTCCTTATTCCACACGCCCGACTTTAACCACCCACAATTAAACCCGGCATACAAAAAAGTTTTTTTAAATAAACACTTCCACACAACCACTTATACGCCGAATACCATTCATTCCGAATCTTGCGAAAATACTCATTGTCTTTTGACTTCCCCTTTTTCCATATCGAAAGAATAAGGCACAGGTCTCTCGAAATTTAAAAAATCCTTTTTGTCCTCAATTTTCCAAAACTGGCGTTTCCAATAAGGTATTTTATCATACATAGGAAACATTTCTACAATTATATACAAAACAAATATTAACTAAGAACCGTTCTAATCCTGCACTAGGTGACGCGTATCTTATAAACTGTAAAAGGCAGGCGATGGGCGATGATAATGCTGCTTCAATATCTGCGTCACTCGTTCCCCCACGCCGTAGTTTACTCCCGTGTTGACCGCCTCGTTGCCATGACAATCACCGGAAATAACGTTTCGAAGATAAGCGGAATCCAGACTGATTTCGATCTGCGTCACTTGTGTATACTATACGTTATATGGTGCGAGATTGACGAAGACGAACGAAGACAATGTTTTTTAGAAGGCGTTCATCGTTCAACTATTCTGTTTATTTCACCGTATTAAACAAACAAAGACAATATATTTTCAATATAGAATTATACCCAAATTATAAAATTTATATAAAATTCAAAATAATTTTAAATTGCACAACCAAACGGAAATTTTAGGTGAAGCGGTGCGTGACTTGCGTCACCTGACGAGCCGCCACTGTTTTAACCTATACCAGACGGGTTCTGCACATGCTCTCAATAGTTCTTAAATTCAATGTTGATTGTTGATGGTGTTTCATGAGGATTTTCAAGTAACAGTGGTTAATACAGTTAAACACTGGTCAACGTTTTAGAAACATGTACTTAACAAATACAAGATAAAACTGTATGATGTACATATTGATGAGCGAATAGTGCTGTAATTGTTAAAATTGTTACAGTTACACAGTGACAGGTGTAATACAGAGCCTTCATAAATGATTAAAAGACACGTGATCAGTTATTTTGTTTGAAACAGTAATTTTATTTCCTTCATGTTAGCAATTAAATTTCACAAGATTCTATTCGACCAATCACCATTGGCTTTATCTTGAGCGTAGGCGTAACGGTTTGTTACTGTTCATTGTGAATGAATCATTAAAATAGGTGGCGCCAAAATTTAGGGGGTACCAGTACCAGTCGTGCAATATTGGGTTATTTAAGCTCAGTGGTCACGTGGCTTGTAAACATTTATGGGCTCTATAAAAGTTTTGAACAATGTAAATAACTTCTTTGCAAATCAAGGCGATCAAGTCAATCGCATTATTCATATTAATGTTGAAAAAGACATTCAATTTTCGAATAACACCATATTTTTATTTCCGACCGACCCAAATGAGGTCTACAATGTAATTATGAGTTTAAAAAACACTAATTCTGTAGGGAAAGATCAAATACCAGTTAAATTACTTAAATTGACAGCGGCTGAAATATCAATTCCACTAGCATACATAATTAATTTAACATTAAAAACAGGAATTTTTCCTGAAAATCTTAAAACTGCCCATGTTAAGGCGGTGTATAAAAGCAAAGTTTTTGAAAAAATAGTCTATAACAGAATATTACATTTTTTGGAATGTCATGATCTACTTACAGATGCACAAAACGGGTTTAGGAAAAATAAAACAACAAGGGCTATATATCAGGCATTGTGTGAAATTATAAGATTACTAAATGAAAAAAATAGTACCATGGCTGTATGCTTGGATTTATCCAAAGCGTTGCATTCTAAATAAAAAGATTCAAATGTATGGCATTCGAGGTGTTGCCTCAGAATTGATAAAATCTTACCTACTGAATAGGAAGCAGTTTGTTGTAGAAACGGACGACACTGGTGCTCTCATAAAGTCAAGCGTAATATTAATAGAAAGAGGTGTACCTCAGGGGTTGATATTGGGTCCTTTGTTGTATGTTTTATATCAAATGACTTGCCCTCAACAGTTGATGTAAAAACTATTATGTATGCTGATGATACATCTATAATAATCGGTAATAAAAATAAGGATTACCTAAAACAAATGGTGACCGCCACATTGCATTCCCTGGGGGACTATTTCTATAAAAATAATTTAAAATTAAATAAAGAAAAAACACAAATAATCAACTTTACATACCAAAAGGAGGATAATGAGACTATACATACTACTGGCAATGACATCATAACATATAGAATAGCAACTCCTTTTTGGGGATAAAGATTGATTCACGTTTGAACTGGAAACATATAGACCATGTTGGTCAAAAGATCGCTAAATACTGTTATGCTTTAAAAGTAATAGCTCAAAATATTAATATTCCTACAGCATTTATAGCATACCATGCATATGTTCAATCTCAAATAAAATATGGAATTGTCTTCTGGGGAAACTCTAGTGATGCTATCGAAGTAATTATATTTGTTAAGCAAAATATAAATTTATTCGCAGATTTTAACTTATCTCACTTATATGATACCAGAAACAAAAATGCATTAGTGACTGAAAATATTGTAAAATATAGTTATATTCAAAGGAATGTCCCATGTTCATTACTTAAAATTTATAATAAATTACCTCTAGGTATAAGAAATTTACCGTGCAAAGATATTAGGGTAAAATTAAATAAAATTCTTTTAGATAAAGCATATTATACTTTAAAGGAATTTTTTGAAGATAATATATATTGATTTATTGTCATTATACTATGTATGTATGTATCAGTGCAGTAATTGTGTTATTTTGTTTGTGTTTACTTATTAGCAATGTTAGTATTGGTGTGCATCTTGTTTTATATTTAATATTACTTCTTATATTTAAATATTTAACTTTTTACTATTTTTTACTACATATAATTGACGAGTCCTACACCCTAAGGGTATTTTGTATTTCTTATGCAAAGTGAACTAATAAAGATTTTACTTACTTACTTACTTACTTACTTACTTACTTACTTACTTATATTTTACATAAAAAATTGCTTACCTAGGTATATGCAAAAATTTTGAAATTAAAAAAAATATTGTTGCCTAGTGAAACTACCTAATTAATATTAATTAGTATATAATTAAATGACTATATAGTTAACAATATTCCCTGTCATGTTCAATTATTTATCTGATGTCACTTAACAAAACGAAATTGTATTATGTAGTTTATTTAATCAAAATAAGACCGCAAGCATTAGAGAAACCTTATAAGTTAATAAAGATGTACAAATATGTGCTGGTTCTTTTTTAATAAATTTCTGGTCACACCCCTTGAAAAGTACCTATAATTGATTCAGTATTAGCCACTAACGATTAAAAGTTTTATATTTTTTAATTAGTTTTTGTATTACAATTGTATGATGTATTAAAGACACTGTCACTAAACCTTCTAACTACTGATTGAATAGTTTAATTAAAAGTATTAAATAATTTATAAATTTTCACTTCATGTCAAGAAATTTAGTTTCTATCTAAAAGAAAAACTAATTCTAATAATCGTTATAATACAAGGTGTCTCAGATATATTGGGATGACACACAGACTTCTTTGATAAGACGATTTAGACCAATTTACAGTCCATACAATATTTATTGAGATAGAATTCCAAGAAGACCCCTGCGTCACTTTCCTGGAGTTATCTGCACCAATACCCGGGGTAGAAAGACATTGGCGGAAAATTTTCCGATAACAGAACTTTATTGGCTTATTCTTTTCTTGGAATCTCAAAAAATATCATATTTACTGTACTTAGATGCACAAATCAAACAATGAATATAGTATAGAAACAACATTCTTGTATATTATTTTAACCAGATACTTCTTATTTGATGTTTGTGTGAATGCAATACATTTCTTAAATAAGTATGTAAAAAAAGGATATTTTTTGGGATTCTTAACCTCTTAGCTACCTGCAACTTTTTATGTGTCTGGCTGTTTAACTTACATTTTTGTCTTTTGTCTCAACGATGTTGCATTATATCTTTGGAGCGGCATTTTAGTAATGAAGTTCATATAAACATTTTTCTTTTATTTATGTTCTTTTCGAACATCTCGTTTTTTAGTATATTTAAGACGGAAGATTTTCCTTTGTTTTTCTCTTGAAACCAAGTTTGTATTAGATAATCGTTGGTGTAGATGGAAGAAGTTACAAGGAATCATGGGAGTGAGAACCCAAACAAAAATCAACACCTGTGTTAAATAAAAAAAGTTACTATAATCACATGACCGGAAACCCTTCGATTTTAATTTACAGTGTGTTCGAAATGAATGAAAACCTGAAGTTCATTTCAAGTTACGAAAATCAGCTGAGCGGTAAATAATATTGAATTCTTGATAACGTGGTTATTGAGAAATTTTAAAAATCTGTCTTAGCAATATGCAGGGTGAGTAAATTTTTTGAAAACCTTTAGTTATGAAAGAAAGAAAATGTGGAAAAAACGACGAAGTCCTGCCCTGGAAGTACGACCGTTTTTGTAACGATACTGTGTCATCAGTATAAGTACGTTTAAGGATAATCAGAAACTAAAGCTATTTGTGAAATTTAAATGAAATCGCTCGTATTTTAAGAGAATTGAATCCAAGTTAATACCGTGTATTTATTATTACATAATAGCAAGTCCAATAAAATATTTATTTTTTATAAAATTTTTATTTTTTTTATTTTTTTATTTAAATAAAATATTTATTATTACATATTAGCAAGTCCAATAAAATGTACAAAATGACAATTAACAGCTTTTAAAGTAAAAGTAAAATAAATAACATAAAAGAAAAAGAACAAATAAATATGTGAACAGAATACCAAAATAACAATACAAATCACAGCCAACTAGCGAAACAGGCATCCAACCATGCCTCCATGCATCCAACCTGTTTTTAAAAGAGTTGACCGATGGGGCAGTAACAACAGATGAAGGTAGGCTATTCCAATGGTAGAACACAATATTTGGGAAGAAATTTTTACCCAAAGATGTTTTGGTTTTCTCTCGACAATTTAAACTGATGACCACGTAAACGTTCATCGAAATTTAACCTAAATAAGTCTACGAAAGTTAAGCTGTAATGATTTTTTAGAATCTTGTAGGTACACTTGGATAAGATCATCACGAAGACGTCTCACATTAGTACAAGTAATTTCAAATTAGCCAAACGGTGTTGATATGGAAGTGATTTAAATTTGGGGATCCATTTTGTGGATCTTCTTTGCACGCTCTCTATCAGATTAATTTCTTTTATCAGGTAAGGGGACCATATGTTCACACAGCATTCCAGATGGAAACACTTATTTAAAATATAATTCTTTTTTTACAACGGTGGAAATATGTTCATACCAGGTGAGATTGAAATTGATTACTACACCTAAATCATTTTGGTTTTCGACAGTTGTTATAAGTTGACCTTGACCGAAAGTATATGTTGACTTGGGATTATTTATACCAATATGTATAACAGTACACTTATTTAAATTCAGTGGGATGAGCCAATCGTAGCACCAGTGCTCGATGGAAATAATATAATTTTGTAGAGTCCGATGATCTTGCAGTGCATTTCCATCAATTGGCATATAGTGCATGCTGCGATTTGAGCTTTAGCGAGAGGTCGGCTAGATATACCAAAAATAGGACTGGTTCCAGAATAGAACCTTGTGGTACCCCAGAAAGAACTACTTGAGATTTGACAACTCGTACTGAAAACGTTCGATTTGTGAGGAAACTATCCAGGATGGTTTTTCAGGGTATTATGTCTTGGCCTATGTACAGTTGAGCCATTGGGTCTTTACGTTCACGTCATCAAGCATAATCGTATGAACTAAGATTTCAAACGATTGATTGATCAGCGTTTGTATTCACTTAAGAAATAGTGATGGCACGTTTGTGCCATGAAAACATGTTTTGTAATTCTTTGCATCATTTTATAAAATCCACCAAAACCAAACAAACTTAATCTCGATTTACTGAAACAACCACATAATGCACAAGAAATCCATCTGTGACAACGAAGAACGCAGTACACGATGCTGGTCAAATATAATATTTCTACATTTTAAGCGCACAACGAACGACAGTATGTTTGTGTCTTTCTCATTCAAAAGGGACAATTAATAACCTCTGTCGCACAACACAGGAAGGGGATTGCTCGTCTTTTTCTATCATTAGTTAATTCCAGTTGATCAATAATAATTGAACATTTGTCCTTTATATTTATGTATGTTGATGACGTGAACATAAAGATCCAACGGCTCTCGGCTCAACTATGCCTAATTACCTCCAGATGCAGGTTTACCTTACACTTCCGCCCTTAACCTACCCTTGTTGTTCTCGGGCTAGGCGCTGTGGTGACGAAACCGCTGTTAGAACTCCTAGATCCACCCTCTGAGACGTTCCGCAGTGGCTTCTTCAATCCAGTGCTTCCAAATGGTGAACCATTCTTCACTGTCATCTTCAGAGTCTCTCTCAGTCGCGGCGAAACATTTGCAAAGTCACTTCTGAAGATGAATGAGACTAGTTATTTTTACAGACGCTACTGAGGAACGTCTCAGAAGACTACCGTTGTCTGAGGTGCCTTAGAACCAACAATAAGAACCGAAATGAACATCAGAATAGGTTTAGGAATTCCGATAGCAGGTCCACCCTCATAAATAGACCTCGACATAAAAATCCGAAAAATATTATTTTTTTAAATAACAGCCTGGCCTTGGAAACCACTACTTATTTCAACAAGTGTTTACATGAACTTTTTTATTGATTTAGCATGGAAAGTCCGCCATTAAAATTTAACTAGGCAGCCTGTAAAGGTAAGTTAATATTATTATCGTTTTTTTGATGACGGGAGTACGCGGTCGAAAGTTACAGTCTTTGAAATATCCTTGTATATGTTTGTTATGTTATATTTCTAAGATATGCCTACAACAAATTTATAATATTAGAGGCGATGTAAATAGTCTACCCAAAGGTAATTGAACTCACAAGTATTTTTCATATACTACGGAGTTATTAATCATATCGTTGCGCTAATAGCGCTAATTTTTCGCACAATTGGCATTTAAGCGTGATATCTCATCCATGAAACTGAAATTGTCCAACACGAAGAGCACCTTCGAGACATGTAGTGCTAGCGTGTTTAATTGCAGTAAAACCGAAGAGGATACCTTTGCGAATATTCCGTACGATAGTGATAGTGGTCAAATGTCAGAATGATAATCACGAGGATTTGGGGGGCCGGGGGATGTCGGGGAGCAGCGCTTCAATGTAGGTTACAGAGTTGTGGGGATGTAGGCCGGCTATATACTCCGACTGAGCATCTGTCTGACAGTTCATTCAAAGTGTTTCTTCGCCGCTACTTGTTGGAATATAATTGGTAAGTCTCATGTGCGGCAGAGTTTGTTTGTTGTTGTAAAGATTAGTGGTTAATTGAAAGTTTATACGGCGGTGTATTCGGAGGCAACTGGGGAACAGTATTATTTTTAGACTCGATAGTCCTGTTTTCGTTAACAGTTGAGGGATTCGCTACTTGCGCGACCGTTGAAGTCTCTCTACAGGGTGAGTTCAGAAAAACTATTATAAGTGGATGATTTGCGAATAATAAGAAAAAAAGATAAATTAACTGATGTTTTAATTAACCAATGCACCAAAAAAAAACAAAATGTTATTAATATTGTTAAGTAACGAATAATACTTAATTAATAATTTAATAAGTAGAATATATGATACTTTATCTGAACACCCTGTTCGACGGACTACAACAAAATTTATATTTTTTGTTTATTTTGTATATTAATCGTTGATTTATACTCTTGTTGTGCTAAAGATATTACTGAGAAGCATTTTTTCATATATCTCCTTTACTTATATTTATACCGAGGTGTTATTCTGTTATAAATTAATGAAGGGATATTAAGATTTTAGTTAATTTTCGAAAGTCTCATTAATGTTGATGAGTTTTGTTTGTTAAATTTTCCCAGTTTTTACATCTTTTAAATGTAAGTATTACTTAACTTGTGCATTGAACATTTCTTATAAGTTCTATTAAGTTTTCTCAACGTTTGATTGGAAATTCGTGTGAACTTAATACAATGCATTTTCAATCTTTAATATTATGTTAACGAAAACTACGTATCTTAATGGTATTTAAACCATCATGTTTTCACTGGGATAGTCAAGCATATTTTTTATTTATCTATTTTTTGCTGTGAATTTTTGGTTAAGCAAAAATAATTTAATAACAGCACAGCAACCCTTCACTGTTCGTTTTGGTACCAGTTTTTTTTTAAGTTTTTCCAGCTGGCAAAATACTCCAATAAACAGAAAAGATACTGAAACTACACTAGAAACTCAAATAAGATATCATATCAAGTTTATTTTATTACGTTTCAGTTTGATGGTGACTGCGTAAATATATATTTTTTTAAATTAACAAACAACAAATTAACAAACTGTTTGACTTTTATGAACCCACAAGTAACTGTTTTCTTCAATTCTCTTGATATTTTGGTTTTACAGAAATCGTAATCGTTAGAAAATACAAAATGTGTCACACTTTTGAAATTGTAGTTTTTGCTAGACTACAAATTAGTGGAAGGTCTTAAATTCTATTCTCGAATTAATAGCAAATCTTACTGGTTTTTACATTACATTACAACTTAAATTTACCTGCAAAACCAATCCTAATTTTTCTTTATTCGTACTCACTTCTACAATTCGACTTTTATATATTATTGTACCGTGCCATATTTTAGCAAGAATAAAAACATATTTATTATTTAAGAATTTCATATAGGCAAATTTTTGTATTTTATATTTGGAACAGTATATCTATAAATTGGCACAATCTATAGACATTCTTAAGATTGTTCTTTTTAGAAGTAGCTTTTCTTACTTCATATTATGTATTACGCAGGCATGAACTTCTCAATGGCAATAAATATAATTTAATGATTTTGAAATACTGAAATGATGAAACTACTGGCATTCTCTCTGGCGCCTATTTTGAGATCTAAGAGAAACTTTAAAGTGGTATTTACTTCATTCTTTTTATTTCTTCCACTCTCTTAGAACACTTTTTTAAATTAAAATAAAAACTCCCTTGCATTTTTTAAATAATAAAAATTAATTTATTATCATATTTAAGTATATTTTCTGACACAACGTCTAATGTTTATTATTTTCAGTAGTTAAAATACAAATGAAGAACAGCATGAAATCGTAAGTTAATGTTTTCAGTAATCCTTGTAACGTACATCTGAATTCATTTTTCTTATTGCATATAAAAATTCTTCTGGAAATTATATTCTAAGAGCTATTATAATGCTACAACTGTAAAACATATCTTAATGTCCACCAAATTTTATACATAATGTCATATCAATGGAAACATTTCCAAATAATATTAAATATTAAACAAGATACAAAAAAAGTATTGATTTACAATGATTTAAATTTGATTATATTGGGAATTCTTCTACTTCTAAATATGAAAACAATGTATTTAGATCCAGGGATTTATTTCGCATGTTTTCTTTTAATAAAAATAAAATACTCAATAAAATGAAACTGTAAGTATAGTAGAATTTAAATGTACATATCGGTAAATGCGGGAGTGACCTATTATCTGTAAATACATAATATTATGTTACAATTTCGTAAAGATAAACTGACTTAGAATGAACAACAATTTATAAACCACATGTTTTGATGTACATGGTTATTGAATCATGGAGAAAGTTATATGAAGATAATCTTCAATTATTCGAGTTTTATAAAATTTTAGCCGTACTTTCTCATGTCTTACAATTCTGATAACAGATGTACTTAGTAGTACTTGATAAAATTTCTAAATAATGATTTATAAATCTTATCTAAAACCTGAATTCTGTTATAATAAATTATGTACACGATAAAAAATAACAGTGTAAATTGACATACAGTTAGCAAGCTAACTCGATATTTATTCAATGTTATCAATATAAGATTTATTTAGCTAACATATAACTGAGTGAACAGTACTCATCTACTACAGTTATTATTTCAACACAATTGGGTGTAGATTCGTTTAAACAAAAAATTGAGTTGATTTCTTTACGGTGATAACTGAGGTCGTGACCGGGCCATTTTTAAATTTCCTGATTTTTTGGTATTATTTACTACACATTTAGAATATGCATATGAATTTTTTCATATTTTTATGGGCTATACCAAATCACTAAGGTCGTTACAGAACCATTTTTAATTTTCCTGATTTTTTGGTTTTATTTAGTACATATTTAGATTTGGTTTCATAAATTTTTTCAAATTTTTATTTCAACCACTCAAGAAGTTATGAACATTCCAATTTTTTGGGTACAAATGATTTAAATAATTACCTACCTGAAACTTGGCAAAAACTAAGGATAAAACGTCCTAACCTAAAATATCTCTTCTGAATCGTATTCGAATTTAATTCACTACTGAATTTTATGTGAGAATTAATTTTTTGATAGCCTGTATATACTTTATAGTAGGTAACTAATGTATGTAACCGACAACATAAAAAAGTACATAAATATAAGAATATATATTCTCATAAAATTATTTTATTAAAGATATAATTCTTCAGCATTTTTTCGAATGAAAAAGTTAAATATTCCTATTAATCTCACCTCATTAGTGTTTAACTACGAACATTAAAAGTCGGCGTTTTCAAGTTTCAATTAAATTTACTTACTTGTTAGATCTATATGGCACTTAATTGATGTTTCCGTCTCAATAATAATATGAACTTTAAAATAATATTTATTGAAATCTCAACCTTCAGTTGAATAACCATTAAAATGCTACATTTATTTTACGTACAGATGTTGTACTAATCAACATTGTTTTTAATGAAAATTATGTCGTCACATTACGATTTCTCACAACTACAGTGAAACTTTTAACAATACAGTTTTACATTTGCACCAATAACATTACAAACATCAAATAATCGCATAAAATATACATTTATTTCATCAGCACACTCATTTTTCTGAAATGGCGAATACGAGGAGTGGTTAACAGTTCGATAAGATGGCGCATTATCGTGAAACAAACGCCAATTTCTTTCAGTGCGATATTTAGGCCGAATATGATGCACCAAACGCTTCAAAGCGCCAAGATAGAATTGTGTATTAATGGTTTGGCCCGGTGGAACGAACTCTTTGTGCTCTTGGAATCGTAAAAGTACATCAACATTTTCTTCACTTTTAATTTCTTTAAACGAGATGTTTTGGGTGTTGGCTTATCTGGCACCTTCCACTCGTCACTTTGGCACTTAGTTTCTGGACCAAATTGAAAACCACGATACCACGTTTCATAACCAGTTACAATATAGTAAATGACGTGTTTGTCCTTTTTGACCTTCTTGATGATGTCGTTCGAATTCTGAGCAATTTTTGGTCGGCAGTCAACTTGTGGGGAACAAACCTTACACACATTTTTCGGTAGCTCGAATGTTCGGACAAAATGCGATAAATTGATATCGTTGAGATGCTCAATCTCAATTCCATGAATTTCACGCACAGTTTTGACGCGTGACCACGAATTTCGGTTGGTCAACATTTTGTTCATCATTTATATCCTTATGACCACTTTTAAATCGTGTATACCAACCATTAACTCTACCATGGGATAACCAATCACCACCATAAACTTGGTTTATCAATATTAACGTGTCGGTAAAAGTTTTACCAAGTTTAAAACAAAACTTAATATTAGCTCTTTGTTCGATGTTCATTTTTGGACCGATGACACAAACATACTGTCACTTCAGACGCAATAACTCCGCTTCCATTCGTCCAAATGTCATGAGATTTTGACAGTACATAAATGAAGAGTCTACCTTTCTATCACATATAATTGCCAATAGATGGTCTCGCTAGAAATACCTATTTTTGAAAAGTCCTGTCTACTTTGGAACGCAGATTATATAGCAGAAATATATTTATTTAGTTCAGACTGTAATTTGATACACCGCAATTGTGGAATGTATGTAGACATGATTGTATAGTGACTTTTATTAAAAATTCTTTTATAGTTCAGAGATACCACATTTGTATGAATGCATGTAAGCAATGGTCAAATAAATATATATCTGTCTATCTATCTATATATCTATCTATCAATCTATCTATCTATCTCTCTATACCTAACATATTGGAACTTAATAAAAATGTAATCTTTCAAACATATATCTTGTATTCGTGTTGCTCTAACATCATCTTTGACAAAGACCAACCTCAAGTAATTATCTCACTATCAACTATTAAATGATAAATTCTTAATAATATTTGAGGTTTTTATTAAGCTGAATTACTCCAAAGAAACAGCTGCTCAAATGTGAAAATAAAAGATACGGTTTAAAGCTCAAGAACCAACGAAGAATAAACCAGTCATTGTCTTAACCGCAACCTAGTGGAAATAAATAAATCCTTTCTATAAAATTCACAATATGTAATTATAAAACAATTCATATATACAATGTTCTTGCACCCATAAAACTAGATATCTAATTACAGCCTTGGCTAATTTTGACGAGTATTTGAAAATAAAGCAGATCTCCGCGTACCGTGTGAAAATAATGCGGGAAATTATAGTTGTAAAAAGACAGAAATGCACAATCGACTTATGCAACAGCGTAATTAGTTTTTACATGCCATTATCTCCTCGGAAATCAAGTCATTCAATGTGCCATTCAAACTTAACATTTACTCTCGCATTATTATAATTAGTTCTTTTCACCGGTGTAACGTGTAGGGAGCTTTTGAATGATTTTAATGCTGGTACCTTCACTATTCATTGGAAATTGTTTTGTTACGCAACTTTCGGTTGTAACAACATACGCTACACATTATAAGCATTCGCTGGGAATGTGAATTCAATTAGTGTAATTCACGTCGACAGTAAACGAAACAGAGGATTCCGAGGATGGTACACGGTAATCAAATAAGGTCGAAATTGAAAAATTAGTAATGAAAACATTGCGAAAGCTGGTGTTAAGGTTACGTTCCACATACTTGTTTAGAAGTAAACAGTTATTACTATTATTAGCATCGATGTGTAAAGGTTACTTTCATTTTCTAATAGGTACAAAGAATTTTCCTGGTAAATCCGAAAAGTTAATAATTTGCAATATTATTCGTTTTTAACATGTTTGGCTTGCAATGTTTGCTGTGACAAAAAAATTCTAAATAGTTTGAAATAAATGTTCTAACAAAATAAAATAATAAAAAAAGTTCTAAGAAATAATTGATAAACTTGGAATACCTATACCAGTTTTTAAATAGTATTAAAGATAAAACAATTATCTAAGATAACAAAGAGAAAATACATACACAAAGAAATCTAGATTATCAGAAAAATTTAATTTAAATAATGTTTATCTGAGCAATTCTTGACTTTTGACACATATATCCTTTTCGTTTACGTTACTCTTAGATATTTTTTAAGAGCTCTAGTTATTTTCGCATTTTCTTCGTTTTTTGTTCTATTATTTTTCAATGAGATCTCATTTATACACTGTAAAAAATCGGTGTTAGTGAAAGCTACGGAGTAAATCCATTGGACGAAATTATTGTCATTCAATATTGAGCATTTTGATAATTTTACTAATTTGTAATAGTATTTGAACTAAAACTGAATACTTTTACTCAAATATAGGTATCTATTTAATAAATTCTCCAGATAAACTCGTATTTGCTACACCTATACCTAAATCAGAGTAAATGTCCTTATTATTGAGTGACCCCCACCGCAATCTATGGTTGTCGTACGTTGTCTTTGTCTATTCCCATCATCCCCATTAGGCAGGGCCGGATTAAGAGAGGGCTACAGAGGCTGTAGTCCCGGGCCTCTCGAGATCGGGGGCCCTCGACAAGAATATTTTTTTAAATGAAACCAAAACGTGTTTAGGTTTTGAAATTTTATATCGTTTTATATCGACAATTTGCTGCTGATTGATGTGACCTTTTTTTAGAATTACATAGAACCATATCGGTTTCTTTTTAGATACGGCCTCTGGGCCTCACCATAGGTTAATCATCCAGGTCATCTCGTGGCGTGGTGTCTGTAACGTAGAATACAAGTTACGGTAGTCTGTTCGTCCGATCAGTAAACCCATTCTTTTAATCGAAACCTAAAATATTGTCTCTAAAAACGGATAAAAACTTTCGCAAGGAAAGAAATATGTAAATAGAATTTTATCGCACCTATTTTATATCGGCAAATTCAAATGCGTTTGCCTTTATTAATTATTAATAAAATTAATTTGTTTTTAAATAATAAAATCATTTGACATACCCGATGCTGCAACAGCAATTGTTCAAAATTTTATCCACTCACGTGTAAACACATTTGGGTCCGTCTTACTCACTTTCTACGAACTAACACAAATGATGTCTTGCTTCACCATAACACAAATACTTCACCATAATACAAATGTTGTCTTGCTTCACCATAAATTAAAACGATATCCATCAACTCTGAGTTGCTATACACGCAAGCCATTTTTGACACTTACTAAAAAACTGATGTATATACCACAGATAACAGGTAAAAACTACCGCAAAGACGGATTTCAGTATTAGGAGTCACATGGCTCTCCACGCGTATAGCGAATGACGCTAGGGACTACAGTTGTCCAGCTATGTAGTGGTGTAATGTGCTATAACTTCAATAATTTTTTCTCAGAAACTATAAGGATTTTACAAATTTTTTTTTACAATATTGACTCCATTTCTCATGCCGCATCTATTCCCAAATTTTTTTGGATAAGTTGTGAATCACCCTGTATATTAAATTATTCGGTGAACCTGAAGTAAATACCTGAGTATCTAATGATATAGACTATAAATATTATATTTATATTTCTATTTTCTAAAACACATAAACAATAAAATAAAATATGCTACATTTATACGAGAAAACGTATAATGAAAACGTCAGTTTTGGGAGAGAAAACATTTATGATTTTTATTTCTATTACATTTTTACTATTATATTTCTATTATATTTTCTATTATATTTCTATTATATTCCCATTTTAAGCTACATTTTTGCGTATAGTAACTGTTTCCAGCGCGACCTTATTACTTTTTCATAAATACATCAATTAAAGATATGTACTCGAAAAAGACACTAAAATAATCTGGAAAACATCCATATCAACCATATGTCTATAACTTGGTTAACGACATTAAAGAAAATTAAAGTAACTACCATTTAGTCAAAAAAAAAACTTTTTAGTTGTCATTATTAAATAAAAACAATCATTAAATATCACCATTAATTTCTAATTTTCAGTGTTAGAAATTAATTAATTATTAACTAACTGTGTGACATACATCTGGCATACAAACCTCCGTGAAAGTATAAAAGCACACGCCAAATAAATATGACCCTGTTATCGACAAAAATATGTAAATCATTGTGAAAGTATTCAATAATTTTTGAACTATTTGCTTGGGTATACAAAAAAAAAAGATGTAAATGACCTGCAGTGGAATTTTTTCTTATTCTAACAAAGAAAGTCTAAATTCCGCGTTGTTATTATTCATTCCTGACTTTAACCTTGGCATCTGTTTAGTAGATAATTATATATCCATATTTGCCTCTTAAAATTTAATGGATGTATTTTTTTTATAAAAACAATTTGAAAGTATTACGTCTGAAATGAACAACTATGTGGAGTGCTATTTTATCGAATTTACTATTTTCTTATGAGAAAATCTTCAGTAACAAGCTACTTTTAACTAAAAAAAACATTAATAAATTAAAAAAATATATATTTTCTATTAGCAAATCCAGTAATATAATATTTCTGTTGAAATAATTACTTATTTAAGATGATACACTTTTCACTTGATTAACTTTATATTTTTGCTTTCAAATTTGATAATCTTCCAAATTAAATCAAACTTTCTGAATGAGTAGTTTTAATTAATCTATAAACTTAGCAAATTCCAATGAGTTCTGTAAAGTCAACCAGGTTATTCAAATAATATTGTGAACCTACTCCTATTATAAACGAGTCTAAACTAGATTCGTCAAACTTTATATAACTGTAATCCTAAGAAAGCTATCTGACAGAAGACAATTTTCTAATACTATTGTCTTTAACATTTTTTTTTTTGGTACAAAAACGAAAGAGATAGTGGGGTAGATGCGATTATTGACGTACAGTATTTAACTCGGAAATTTGATATGAATATAATATATAATAATTACATAAAACGCCTAATATACTCAGAATGAATTGAGATACAAAACCCACAGCTAACAATTAGACCACAGAAGAAGAAGATCCTAAAAAACAACTGAATAGCGATGCGTAGACGGAACAATGCTTAAATAGAAAGTATGATGAATAGGAAGTTATTTGGTAATAAAATTATGCACAAGAAAAAATTTTTCATTATTCAAAATAGTAAACAACTTGAAAATACATTTTTTTATACAAGTATTGAGAACATTCCCTTGTATACTTGTACTTACAAGAGTATGGAGCACTTAAAAAAAATAATTAAGTCACTAATTCATCGTTTAAATTTCTATTACCATGTGCAAATCTGAAGCAACTATTTTATATTCTCGGCAAGTATTGTGTATCAGAAAGTAGAAGAGCGGAACCATGTATACAATCACAATAAAAGAAAAGAGTTCAAATCATTTTAACAAAAATATTAATTAAATACAATTCATGGATGCGACACCTGAGATACATTTATTAAGTAATGTATTAGAAGTCTAATATACAAAGAGAAAACAGCAAAGGTCCTAAAATGGAGCCCCGTGGAACTCCATTTTAGAACATATTAGAGTTAACAATTATTCGCTGTGCTCTATCCGAAAAATATATACAGGGTGTTTCAGTTTGGGTGAATCAAACTTTAACCACAAATAGAACTCAATAAATAATTCAGAATTACTTTGTAAAGCAAGGGTCTAAGGGTCACCGTTTTCACTGTACAGGGTCGGTTTTTAAAATCATATTATTTATGAAATTTTTGGTATGCTTATAACAAATTGATTCAAATTTGGTGTAGTGTTAACATTTACATATGTGCATAATGTACTGTAAAACTTACAAATTTTTATATATTATTGGCGTAGGAATAGGTAGTAAAGTGGGATTTTTTACCCAAACTTCTACGCCAATGACCTAACAATCATTTGGGATTTATTTTTAGATTCCGTGTACAATTCTACATAAAAAAGGAATACTTGTTGAAAATCGGTATAGTGTATCGTTTTACCGAAAATCTCAGTTGAATGGAAGATCGTTCTTCTGATCTAAGAAATTGTGTATCAGATAGAGAATTCACCCTCGAAATTCATCACATTACGAACGTAATAAATAAAACACAAGGGATTATATTTAGAATGTATCAGTCGTTTCGCCGATGTAGAGACATATTATTTAATATTGTTTTGAATTCTAAGTTACTACGTGCCATAATATTAATTTAAAATTGATTTCCAATTCTTAATATACTAAATTTCTTATCAGAAGAACGGTCTCCCATTAAACTGAGATTTTCGGTAAAACGATACACTATACCGATTTTCAACAAGTATACCTTTTTTATGTAGAATTGTCAACGGAATCTACAAATGATTCCCAAATGATTATTAGGTCATTGCTGAAACACTTCTGCGCGACGGTAACCGTGACCACCGCTGTAAATACTATACAGATATAGGAATGAGCGGAGCCCACGTATTTAGAGTTTTGCAAGTCGGAGTTACATTAATTCCACATTACAAATTTAACATTTCTTTTTTAATGTGTTTCATAAGGCTAATCTTTATCCGGATAACATTGTAAAGTAAATTTAAAATTAAATTTTTTTAATATGAAAATTTCTTGGGGATTAGCATTAGATAATTTCAATAACGGAATAACATCACCATTTTTTCAACATCTGGAAAAAGTATGCATTAAAAAGGATGTGTTCACTATAAAAGTTAGATGATTTAACAAATTGTCAACAACTAATTTAAGCATACGTAGAGCAAATTTCAAAATTATTTCAAAAAATATTTTTTACATGCTTTTATACATTTTCATTGTTATTAGAACAAAATTTATTACAGTCGTGCTGTAATTTATGTATGAAAGTATGTACGTATTAGGCATATAAAAGACCTTCGACGTTTTCAAAAATTCTTTCATTTGTAGGTGGCGATTGCACGATACGATTTGAAATTATAATGAATCCGATCCAAAACTGCTATTAAGCAGTTAGAACGCATTTTGCAATAATCCGTTTCCACCAAATAATACAAATTACGTTAAATTCGAAAGGATTGGAAATTAATCGATCACCGGGATGGTTAGTCCGTGACGCAATGGCGTCATATAATGATCATTAACATCATTGTAAACGGTCTCCAGGAAGAGCGGAGTATGATGTGTTCTGGTTTCGATCCCGTTGAACAATCTACCGGTTGCGGCATCGGTTGCGTAAACCCGCAATTTTATTAACTGGGTTAGTAAATCTTCTGTGTGAAATCTGCGGGTGGGCATGCAGTTTGTTGGCAGGGAGAGGATGATCCTAGGCTGATTTTTTTTGCATTCACTTTTCCGTAATTTAGTTCAGTCGACATCTGAAAGCGAGAGAGGAATTCTACAACTCTAACCTAATTCGTTTTTAGTTTTTATATTTACTTCAATTTAGAATTATGGATGACAATTTTAAATGATTATATCAATCAGTAATTAAGTTTCGACATTTTAAAATGATAATTTTTCTTCTTCTTCAATATAATAGATAAAAAACTGGTTCAATGCCTTTGGATCAATTTTCAATAAGAATTGAACGGCAGGGATCGCGTTTCAATATCGTAATTTATTTAACACAAACAGATCACTACCGAAAAATTGTATGCCATTTGCTGCAAACCCTGTAGGTATATTTTAAAAAGTACGTTTTTCTTTGAGTCGATTTCACTTAATTAAATTCTCTAGATCGTGGTATATTTCAAGTGATTTACATTTATATACAGAATAAAACATGTTAGTTGTATATTCATATTACTAGATGGCGCTCTTGTATTTCTTTATTTGGCATTTTTGAAATTTTCAACTGTTTTCTAAATACATATTAACTGTTGAAAATTACTTGTCCGAAATTCTAGGCTTTAGAACTTAGCATTAATTTGAACTTTTTTTTCGAAATTAACGAACTCACAGTTGTTTTGCAAAATAAATAATTTTATGTATATTGCGTAAATATTTTGCTTTATTATTATTTTATGGAACTCTTTTTTAAATTTAGTAATAACAGTGTAGAATTTAATTTTCTTTTTATTTTATTGGAGTATATTTCCTATAGTTTCCGAGATATTGGCGAGCTTTTATATTTTTTGTTGCAGATTATTTTTTAGCCAAGCAGATTTGATCCTCATAATTTCAAATTTCTGCTCAAATATTTTCTATCACTAACAATAACGATTAAGAAAATGGGATCATTCTGTGCAAGTTAAATATTGAAAAAAATAAATTATATATGCGTTTCTTAATTAGCATTTTCTATTATAGAGTTCCAAGGATAAAATCGCTACATTTCTAATGATTTCTTAATAGGAGATATCTTGCATATAATAGAACACTTAAAACAATTTTGAACACAAGCAGAATTTTTCAATAAAAATCATACAATTAAAAAGATTAAAAGATAAAAATGTTGTCCCTCTTTTCAACGCCATTCGTGGACACACTACATAAATGTTTAAAATAATATTCTAAACAATTAGCGGTACTTTTGATAAGTATATATAATATATTCTTTCGTATCTATTATGGTACATGACAATACAATTTTCGTAATTTCTTTGAACAATAGATCCACACTTACTTTTGTTATGAAACCTAAGCACCTAACTTATTTTGAGATTAAATAACAAAATTTTAAAAATATAGTAGAGGCAATATGAAATATGACTTAATGTTTTTATTTCATATAAATAATAGTCACTGTATTTCATGTGGTACAAAATTAACGTTTCTATAAACATTCCTAGCAAGAAATGATGGATCATCTATGTATTACCAATTAAAATTTCTCTTTTCCATATGCAAATTCCTGCTACATTGCCATTGAAAGTAATTCAACGCATAATTATCGATGTGCTAATGATAAGGAATTAATTAATGTCAAAACTGCACATTATGTATGGATAGCTAAATAATTATAGTTCATGATTGAATAATATGAAGATAATAAAAAGAATTTCTATAGAATAATAATTATTACACTATAATGAAGTACGAGAAATACGATGTTTCATTTTGCAAAAGAGTATAAGGAATGCGTAAATTGTTATTAAGTATTATTACTTATTATTACATTTTCTGTTTCATTGAATATGGCACTGAAATATGGGTGATTTTTTTAATGATCACCTTTTTGTAAAATTTTCATTTATATCAGCGAGAACACCTTGTTTTTTTTTCTCAAATTTAATTTCTTGTTTTATTTATTAAGTCTATAGGAACAAATTCTGAAAGATGGTTGCTTTCAAATAAATATTTGTGTAAAATACTAAACCCAACAGAATAGATTTAATTTGCAAAACGATGAATTTGATTTGCAAAGCTTTTTAAAAAGCTATATTTACGGATTGTTTACATTTAATGGTGCAATAAAATTATATAAGCAGCCTTAAAGACTTTGCTGCAGGTAATTAAGTTAATTTCGTGGCATGACCTCAAAACGAAAATAGATGTTTAAAAGAATGCGGATATAATTTTTATGTTTCTGTGACTGACTATTTGCCTTTTGATTATAGTCTTACACACCTGTCTGTATTTACTGAAGGTACACACATGAAAACTGACAAAGAGAAGGGGTACTAACCGATAAAGTTGGAGAAAACCGAAACCATATCACTTTCCAAACATTACCTTCTAGAAAACTTTCTCGTCGCATTAGGAATGTTTAAAGATCCCGCGTGTGACATTATATGCCCATTAAGCCTGGCTTTCTGTGGTAGAACGTTTCATCGCATACATATTTTATCGCTTGCCAATATTCAGTCTAATTAAAGAGAAAAATATCAATGAACGAGTAACATTTTTTTTTGTTTGAAACCTCATGATCCACATTTCAGCGATTTTTCACTTTTTCTAAAATGATATATTATTTTATGATTTTCTATTACTCTATACATTGAAACCTCCTAAGGCTGTAATAATTCATCCTAATCGCAAATTTTTGTATACACTGTAAATAAATCGGTCTGAGTGAAAGCAAAAAGGTTCTGAGTTCCATTGAGTGAAATTATTGTCATTTTCAGTCAATATTGGGCATTTTGATAATTTTACACATTTTTGATAATATTTGAACTAAAAATGATAGTTTCACTCAGGGTGGACAGAAATTGATACATTATTGAGTGAAATTGAGTGCAAAAAGTCCAATTTCTCTTACAAGCCAAATGATATCCCAAGTAGGTGATTCACTGAAATGTTCTATTGAGAGATTTAGAAGAACATCAAAAATATTTCAAATTTGTCTTATAAACCTTATAAACTAAGCTACACTTTTTGCTAAAATTATATGATTAAAAGATAGCTCACTTAAGTAGAGATGGATAATTTCGATTCTGAACCACCTTGCAACTTTTATCTCAGTGAACATAATTTACATTGTATGCTATATTCTATATGCTTAAACATTTTTAAGCTAAAGATGACTTCTATGTTTATTAAGCTAAGGGCTACTCTTGACTTTAAATTGACCTTGAAAAAATCCATTAAATTTAGACCTGGAGAATGTGGAGAAATAAAAGTCAAAATATAAGTCTTGTTTTGGAAAAAATCAAATACATGGCGATCCTGCCAGGATACACAGTTAATTTGCCTTAATACTGACAAAGCATTAAATTAATATTAATTATTAGAATTTGTATTTTGCAACGAGGTGAAAATACTTTAACCGTTACAACATTTACCTCAGTATTAGACATGAATTCATAAAACCTATTCAGTTTTGTTCTAACCAAAACTTTGATCAGCAAGATGCTGAAGAGGCGAAAACAACCTTCTTACATAATCTTCAGACATGGAAACTAATGTTATTTACAAGACAAAATTACTCTTATCTTGGAAATTACTGACCATGTTCTTAGATTCAGAGGGATGGTAAAGACCATCCCATACTTTAAGAAGTACGTTTCCATAATAAAAGATTTAATTCGTATATAATTAAATTTTGTGTAAAATGTCAAAATAAGCATCATCACGACATTCTCCTTCATTAAGCATAAGAATTTTAATTTCAGAACGATCTTGTTCTTGTTCTTGATTTGTACAAAAATGGCTGCCTTTAACAATATTTCAAAAATTTTCGTTTATTTTAAATAAAACATTCAGGATACTAAAGAAAATTAGTAAGTACCACTTTTTTCACTACACTATCACATACCCTTATTTACACCTAACGGGGTATAAAACGTAATGTTTAATAAGACTGAAACGTCTTTTTAGGAACTTCAAAATGTACCTGAGAACCACCCTATATAAAAACATGGATAGGCAGAAGAAAAAGACTAAATGTCTGTCTAATTGTATTTTGACTTTAAAAAAAAAATTTTTAAGTATTCGTCGAAGAATATGTGCATAGTATTTTAGTTTGAAGCTACATCTCATATTTTATATGAAAATGAAATCAAAATTATTGCACCTTTCTTTACTTAATATTTACTGGCGCATTCGCCATTTTATAGGAAGAAAAAGTTTGTATTATACATTTAAGAAATATATTGTTTCCACCTATTATCTTGCATAATAAGAAACAATTAATTTAATAAATAATAAAGAGAAAATTATAGAAACATATGTAGTCCATACATAGATATATTGTAATTACAACGAATCTATCAACAGTAAAGTTTATTAACTGAACAAATTGAAAATTATTTACTTTCAACAATTAACTGTGTAGCAATATAATGCGATGCTATAAAATTACTCATTATATTATTTACCATTGTGTAGTTAGTGATTAATATATGCCACGCATATAATATTATTATTAGCAGATTTAATTAACGATTAATTTCTGTTGTATAAAGATTAATTATCTTTTTTTGTAACATGATGTCCTAAGCATTTAACAGTCTAACGTTTACATTACAGAAAGGATGTCCACGTCTACAGCTAAGTAAAGGATGTATCGGTTACTGACATCTTTAAAGTGAAAATACATGAGAAATTCGTTGTTACTTATCTTTCGACATTGAAATTTATGTTGTGAAAATTCTTATTACACAGTTAATTGAAGCAAATAACTGTATGTTCTGATAATATTTACATAACAAATGCTAATGCAGGTATGTTGTAAAACGTGAATGTAAAATTGGTATTTGATATCTCTGATATGTAGTAGGTATTAGATATTGTATTTATGTACATATACTCGTAGGGTGTTCCTCGAGGAGGTTGTTTGTTATGTAAAAACAAGCAGAAACTTTCATAAATAGTGTGACTGAGTGGCTATCTTTGACCTTTAGAAACATGTATCAATATATTTTTTTTTTCAAATTCCGAAAACATCTTTTTTTTAGTAATTTTCATACTCCACCACTGGTGAAGCTAGTGTAACTTCAAACAATAGCGCGCGTTCTACGCAGTGCATGCACAGTTGGAACCTGGGCTATGTATTGTTGTCAAATCTGATAATTTAAAGGAAAGGTTATTAAAAAGTATATTTACACCACCCGCCACTGGTAAAAAAATAGTAACACGTAATTATTTGTAAAAACTTTAAACGATTTTGAAAAAATATTTCACATCAATCAGATTAGTATTTTTATTTATTTTTTATCATGTTTTTTAAAACAACAAAAATAATTATTTTAAAACAAATTAGTTTTATTTATAATTAGTAACGCATCTAAATCGTGAAAATTGTTAATTTTTTTAAAAACAGTAATAATAATAATAAATAATAATAAATAATAATAATAACCTTTATTAATCCTTTAGACATATACAAGGTGATTCATTAACAATGGGAAAGTCGAAAGCTGAAGATACTACACGTGAAATGGTGACCATTGGCGCAAACACGCCTTATCCGAAAGTTAATAGTTTCGGAAATACAGGGAGTTGGAAGTTAAAATTTTAAATAGTTTTTTGCGATTATTCTGAAAATATGTTGGTTAGGAACTTGAAAATTTGTGAAACTATATTTTTTTAGGCGACGAATAAGATTGCAATTGCAATTTCAGCGTTGGTCATTGAGGGCGCCACTTACGACCAATTTTACCGAAAATTTAGTTAATAATTTTTTACCCTGTATGTCTAATATGAAACTTTATTCAAAAGCTAAAAGAGCAATAATTTTTCCATTAATTATGTACTCTTGTTTCATTTCGGTATCTCGATCCGTTTTCGAGAAAAATCGATTTAACGAACACTATGTTTTGATAATACGAGAAATTAAAAGCGAAACAAACTAAGTGGTTCTACATCTTATTACAACAATTAATGATAAAACAAATGCAATACGTAATAATGATTTCAAGTAATAATTGTTCGAAGAAGAAGATATCTTCAGGTTTGAAACAACATATTTGGATTGCGTCTGACTTCGCTGGTAGCGATTCGTATTCTTTGGTACTCATCACATGAACCAATAGATTCAGATTCAGATTCAATCTATAATTAATGAAATAGGGCTTATATGATCCCCTATCCGGAACCCTGAACATGTTAGTTTTTAAACAACAAAGAATCTCTGATGCGAGAGATAGCATAATATGATTTATTGAGTTTTTTACTTACAAATCGATATGGGCTGACCACGAAAGATTCCTATCTACAATTCTCAAAAAACTTTGTGTAATCAGTTGACTTTATGTTTGAATTATTAAAAGTTAGGTTTAAGTCTTTATTTAATCCATGATTCTGGAAGTATATGCAATTTTTTTCTCAATATTATCAGGCCATTAGTGCTACACCAATTTATAATATAACGTTTGAATATAATCTCCGAAGATAAAACCAACTCCTCGAAGGTATATCCTGAGACCAACAAAGAGGTGTCATTAGCAAATATGGTCAACATCTCGGTTTGCATATATATTTTTAGACAATCCGATGTCACATTTTTAACTTTTACTAACCTTTTTTTTTTTAAAGAGTCATCAGTCATTCCAAGAATATACCTCTAAAACCTAAACTAAACAATTTATTTTCAATAAAACCAAAATTTAGGCAGTCGAATGCGCGTGGAACCCTACCACATGTCTACCACTACCAAAACACTGATAAACGTGCCCTAATAAGGCAGAAGCTGCTGATTGTGTCGATTTACCTTTACGGAAACCGTGCTTATGCTCCGTTAGAATACTGAACTTTGTTAAAAAATTGTACATTTTACTATACACAACTTTTTCAAAAATTTTTGTGAAAACACATAGGATTGATATAGTTTTTAATTTTAATTTATGTTTAAGTGTTATTTCTATATATGAACCCTATTTCGTCGAAGTTTTTTTATTTTTTAATGAAAATATTCTGAAAAACTATATTGCCTAATAATGTCCAAATGTACGAACATTTTAAAAGAGAATTTTTTTTCATAAGTGTTCTACCACAGAAGATATTTATCTTCTGTGGTAGAAGGCCAAAAAATTTGGAGGCTTGCATTTACATCCGAATGTTTTTATAAATTGTTTTGAATATTTATAATGAGAAATGTTCCCTTGAAGCTTGTGCATTTCCTCGGGTATTCATTACCTGAAAGTAAATTAATTATGTACTTTATATTTTCATATAATTATTTGACCTTTGAAGAACCATAAAAATTGTAGGTAATTATGTTTAATTAGCTTCTAGCTCTATTCAAAATAGCTATTTTCCTTTAGTCTTAATGCGAATAATTAATATTAAAAAGCTGTTCCATACAAAAAATTTATTAGATTCTTCTTTTCACCCAATGAATAATAAATTAATTTCTCTTATGAACAATATTAACATCGCCATTTATTTTTTTTTATTGGACTCATTTTATAATTTTCATATTGGTAGCAAATATGAATATGTTAAACGATGAATCGAACTTTTAAGTAGAACGTTATATTAAATTCGACCTAAATTTTGAATGAATCATCTTAAATTTCTGTACAGTGTGTATCCGTTAATATCACCGACAAACAGCGAAATCCACAAACGCGTCGTTATTTTTCCTGTAAAACTCTTACGCTACATCTTATGTTGAAAGTAGTACGGTGACGGCAGCCGTTAGATTCGCAGAATAACAGTTTTGTCTCTTGAAAAGGTTCGTCTAAAATTTTTACGGAGTACGTTAATTAGATTGAGGTTAGTTATAGCTAAGAAGAAATGTTTCGTCAAAGCAGTTGAAGAAATATAATTGTTTCCTTATTCAATAATTAATAATAAATTTGATGTTCCTTGACGTTTATGACGTTTATTTCATTCAAAAAGTATATAAGTATGTATCTAACTATCTAATTAAATTTTATTAATTTGGAGAAACCTTCATTAGAATGTTTGTGAAAGGAAACGTTAATTAAACATATTTTCCATTCTGTAATAAAAAAATAATTATATTAAATATTTGAAAAATAAAAACAACATTGTCGACTATTTTTTCTCCATAATTAAATTATCATTCCCCAAATAACTACACCTATTAATCGTGATGTATATACACTGTCAAAAGAAAAGTATAACAAAACTTGAGTGCTGATAGAACTTGTCAAAAGTGGGCGATGAGTGTAAACAAATCTTCTGAATGTCAAAGAACTAAGGCTAAACACAATTTTTAATTTTTTGTCAACGTTTCGATGTTATATGGCATCATCTTCAAAATTCTAAGAATTTAGGAAACATGTTTTTAAATTTACCATCGAATAATTAAAACTACTGTCAGGTTTTGAATGAAAGTTACGTAGTTAGCTGGTTACTAGACATTGCGAGTGTAATTCCATGCTGGATGGGACATGTAGCCCACCGAGAGTAGTTGTTCCCTGTACTATTAGGGAAAATAAAATAAAAATTATATACATATACATATTTTATTGCGTACAATAAATTGATTAATATTTATATACCCTCTTATATATTTAATATACCTAGTGTCCTTTTGGTGAATCTTTTTTAAGAAAAAGAATTATATATAATAAACAAATGACGCGTTGTTGCCAGATTTATCAGAATATTTATGATAAATATTTGTTTGTTCTGCATATTGACTTTTTTCACTTATCTCGAATCCAGAAAGTTAAATTAAAAATATGAATCCATAGTGACAATCTTCAAAAAATTGCACCGACAGTTCTTTCAAGTTTACAATTTACAATAATATACAGGCTTAAAAAATTTTACATTAAAAATGGTACAATATACAGGGTGGGCCACCAGTAACGCCTCGGTCGCTAGGGACCAAACAGCAAATGTTACAGAAACCTGTTTAGATGGACATGTGTAGGTTGATTACGGCTACATTTTAAAAATTTTTTGAAATATACAGGGTGTCCAGGAAAAGCGTACCATATCAAAGTTATGTATTTTTAAATTGAATACTACATTTTTGAAAGCACCGTAAAAAAATAGGTGAACTTTATTAAAGGTTCTGCATACCTAGGACTTACAGTTTTTGAGATATTTCAATTTTAGTGAAAATGCAGGCATAGCGTAGAAATTTTTTGATATTAGCAATAAAAAAATAATTTTAAGGAAGCAGCTTTGGAGGGTATATTTTAGATTCTTGAAGTTATAAATTGTTATATTTGTCATCACTTAGTATTATACAGGGTGTTCAAAAAACTACTGAATACTTCTCTCAACTTTAAACAGCAATAACTTGGTTATTTTAAATGGCACCCAGTATATTTTTACTTAGGGAGTTAAAAAATTTAAAACTCTTTCAAACTGTTTTATGTTCCCTATACCTATCTTTAACGGTATTGGAGATATTTGTGCCGTTTCGTTTTTTTATCGAATTTTTTTGTAAGATGTATCCACGTGTCTTTATAGAGGTCTTTATTGAATAGTTTTGGTTCTTCTTGATGAAGTATCTTTAAGTATATTGAGAAAAATGAGGATGCAATTAGATGGCGCACCTGCAAAATTTTCATATTCAGTGAGAAATTATTTAAATCGAAAATTTAATAATAAATGGATAAGTAGGAATGGTGCATGTCAGTGGCCACGTAGGTGTCCAGACCTCACCGTAATGGACTTCTTTATTGCGAGCTATATAAAAAGTCTTGTACACAATGTTTCACCTACTACTGGCGATGATATTGAAGGGAAGGATTAGAGATGCATTTGCGTGAGAATATAATTTGAAGATAGAATAAGATGCTGTATTCAAGAGAATGGTTATCAGTTCGAACATCAATTAAAATTTTTCTTTGTTTCTTCTAAAAGTAAAATTTCCTTTTATCATAATCATGACTATATTCAAAAAAGTTTTCTAATAAAAAATATTATTTTATAAGCAGAATAATTATAAAAAGTTACTAATTTTGTATAAATATGTTTGTAGTAAGTAACTGAATTATTTATGAGCATGAAAAATATTTACCTATTAAAGAAAATTTTAGTTATAGAAGAAATAAAGAAAAATTTTAATAGATGTTCGAATTAATAACTATTCTCTTGAATACAGCATCTTATTCTATCTTCAAATGATATTCTCACATTCCTTCGAATATTTGGGGTGATTGTGGCAAATGCATCTCTAATCCTTCCCTTCACATCATCGCAAGTAGTACGTGGAACACTGTGTACAAGTTTTTTTAGATAGCCCGAAACAAAGAAGTTCATTACGGGAGGTTTGGACACTTAGGTAGCCACAGACATGGATCATTCCTACCTATTCATTTATTACTAAATTTTCGATTTACATAATTTCTCACTGAATGTGAAAAATGTGCAGGTGCGCCATCTAATTGCATTCATATTTTTCTCCTTATATATAAAGAGACGTCATCAGAAGAACCCAAACTAATTCAAAAGACCTCGATAAAGACACGTAGATACATCTTACAAAAAAATTCGATAAAAAACGAAACGGCACAAATATCTCCAATACCGTTAGAGATAGGTGTAGGGAACCTATACACAGTTTGAAAGAGTTTTAAATTGCCTAACTCCCAAAGTAAAAATATACTAGGTGTCCCATTTGAAATAACCAAGTTATTTCTGTTTAAAGTTGAGAGAAGTATTCAGCAGTTTTTTGAACACCCTGTATAATACTAAGTGACGACAAATACAACAATTTATAACTTCAAGGATCTAAATAGATCCTCCAAAGCTGCTTCCTTAAAATTATTTTTTTATTGCAAATATTAAATTTCTACGCTATGCCTGCATTTTCACTAAAATTGAAATATTGTACAAACTGTAAGTCCCAGGTATGCAGAACCTTTAATAAAGTGCACCTATTTTTTTACGGTGCTGTATTTAAAAATACATAACTTTGATATAGTACGCTTTTCCTGGACACCCTGTATATTTCAAAATATTTTTAAAATGTAGCCGTAATCAACCTACACATACCCACCTAAAAAGGTTTCTGTAACATTTGCCGTTTGGTCCCTAGCGACCGAGGCGTTACTGGTGGCCCACCCTGTATGCAGAATTTGCCGTGTTCCTCATAAACCCAAACAGCTGGGATAGCAATAATACTAGTAGATTAGTCTCAAACTTTCCCCATTTCATCATTAATTTTACATCACTTACAGTTTCTGAGATCCCTGAATATTACTAATCGCCGATTTGAGGCACGCGGTATAAAAATTCTAAACAACTGGCTCCACTTTTGATATTTTATTGACTCGATTAAGATTGCTTTATAAAAACATAATCGGCCTTATGAGGTTACAATTCGTTTGAAATTTGCTTGTATGCCGTCGTGCTTTGAAGCTCGATCATGCCAAATGGCATCCAGGCCCAGACGAAGTGCTCCGTCCGTATCATCTCCGGCTGGTGACCGTGAAAGCTACAGGCCGCGGGTCAGCGATTGACCCAGATCGTCATCGGAAGCCTTCTGCAATCCGGGGCATTCGAATACCAGATCTGCACTTGACACGGAATAACAAACACCTTATGATGAACAGTGTATGTCAGGCCCGGTCGGTGTTTTAAGTCGAAAGTGGAGGTGTGGTTGGCGTGGTTATGTCCACATATTTCAACGGTGACTGTGACGGAAACTTAATTTTTTTATCATACGTAGGTAGGGTTTTGCAATATGTTCCAATTTCACCAGATTTAGTACTTTGGTATCAAAGATAATGAGTTACAGTGAACAATTTGCACATTCTCAGACAAAAGTCGACGGTATTTTTCCGACAAATACATAAATAAATCTTCCCTGGACACTGTACAAGGTGATTGCAACGTTCCACCTATAATATTCCATCGGCGATTCTCTGACTAAAAATAAAAAGGAACAAAATTCATAAGATCGTAGATGATCCTCTCAAATTCACTATTTTATAGACTTTTTTGAGAACAGGAGCAAAAATTACCGTGCATAATAATTTGCAACACTTTTTTTGGAATCACTTTGACTTCTTTGTTACAACGATATTGGCTTTTCTCAAAAATTAATTCAAATATGAATTTGATTGTTTCTAACTCAATGAGTGAAATAGGTAAAATATGTAAATGTATCGCAGTTTGAACCCTTGAAGATTGTGGAAGTGGTATGCATATATTTGTAAAAAGTAAATGTAAAACTGTGATCAAAGATAAAAAATGATTAGCTTATTCATAAGTTTCCTATTATTCACCATTTGTATCAATGCTTTTCACACAATCAACGTTGTTTTTTTCAAATTATTCATAGAAAATATAAAAATCCTCTAACAAATGAGTACAATACAAACGTGGCTATATTACATATGATGCCCCGAAAGTTGCAAAAGGTCCTTTGAACGACAATTTAAAAAAAATTGTAATTACATATTAATTTACCTAACACTTTAGTAAAACTTTTCCCTACAGGTATCTATTAACAAAACACCAGTCTATTGTATTTGCCAAATGGTGCGTGTACAGAAGCCAAATAAAAAAATCATAATACATGATCTCCTACCAGGTCCGTAAGTAAATCGTACATGATATAAAAGCACAGACGAATGCAGGACAATGTGCTGACGATTATGTAACATATAAAATAAAGGGGTGATAAACATTTCACGGGACACAGTGTTGTTCACTTGTTGTTGACAGAATTAACAAGAGCTCAAGAGTTGAATTTTCAATCCCGTTGGCAAAAATTTAATTTTAGTTTTAGTTTATAGAGGAGACGGTAGCGTTTTTAAAATATTTGAAATAAAATCGTTGATACATCTTTACACTCTAGCAATTCAATTGAAATTATGCCTTAAAGAATAATTAACACGATACACCTACGCATTCTGGAAAGTTACAGTTTTAAGATAATTTAGATTTTGGACATTTCGGTATGCCGACATTTGCAATAAATGTCAATAATAGTAATAGTTAAAATATAGATATGAGGAATTTTGCCTTGGAAATTTTTTAGAACTGAAAAAAATCACATATCTTAACCCAAGAGCTATACACAAAATTTGTACTTGTTAGGTATTAATTTTTTTACATAAAGTTCAATACGTCCGTTAAACTTTGTAATATACTGTAAAACCCAGTTAGGAAATTTCAGACAAGACTTTTAACGTAGGTAGTTATTGTGCAGAGTAAGGTCGAATACACATTTGGCTATAAAAACATCTCATAATCCGAATTTCAATAAAATTATCATCCATTTCCCTTAGTCCTGCCATAGTCGTAAACAATTTCTTATTCAACTCTTGCACTTTAGTCTTGAATTTTTTTATATCTATAAAAAATTATCAGTTTCTTTACATACGTATCATTGTTGTGTATAAAATTAACCTTCTACAAATTTGTATATTTTTTATCACGACATGTGAAAACAGAGTACGAACCTGGAATGTCCGGTTTACTGTCGGACCTTATAATAAAACATATTTTTTACGATTATAACATTTTGGTTAAATTTTAAAAAGACTGGAACAAAAAATATTAAGAGAACAGTAACCTTTTCAGATAAAAGAAACTGCTAGTTTCATAGAAGATAAAGCAAAAAACGCTCGTAGCTATATTTATGTTTTTAATTATAGGTGAAAATTTACGTCTGGCGTACGCATGCGCTTTGAAAACAAAACATCAACATGTTGATGAGAAAATGTAATAGTTGTATTTAAAGAAGTATATATATATTTAGGCTCTTTTTTCCTTTAATGTGCTTTGAAAATAAGTATTTAATTAAAAGTATTGTGCCTTTAAATAAGTACGAGTATCTATTACGGAAGTTCTAGCCCCCTTTACCCACCTAAAGGTCGCTCATTTATACAATGTAATTAACCAAAGCATATAAGAATAACTAAAAAAACATTAAAATAAAAAAATCTTACCTACATAATACTAGAGTTCAATAATGTTTTTAATTATTTTTTAAGAATTAACCATAATTTCACAATTAAATAATTTCAATTGACATTGCAAATTCAAATTGTACGGAATTATATTACCCTTTTTCTCTAATTAGAATATTCAGCTGCGGCGTCAGCAAAAATTAATCTATTTATGTACAATTTACCAAGTTGTTTATATAATTTTCCGAGCAATTGATTTTAAATTGCTTATTTAATAAAACTTGATTTGCGTAAAATATTTTTTATTCGACATTTTATAACTTCCTTAATAAATGTCTATACACGTAACAGAAAACACTGTCATAATCATTAAATGAACAATAAACTTTCTTTTTAATGGCATTGTGACTTGAGATAATTAACCACTCTTCTACTGTGCAGAATTATAAAATATAATAGAGAAGAATAGATCATTATTATTATAATACATTCAGTAAGTATCTTTGTTCCGTTTATCATGTTATATCCTAAATACGTAGACTAGAGCGTGAAACGTATTTAGTAATAATAACTAAAGAAATTAAAAATTTCAAAAAAACATATTTTTGATTTGGGCTACTGCATATCATTTTTCAATTTTCATACATATTTCGAATTTACGTACGACAACCAGTTATAACTAAGTGGTGTTTTATGGGTTGCATATATCAGATAAAATACGAAATAGTATTTATTAAATGATTAATAGTGATGATTATTGACACTTTCAACCAATCAATAGGACATTTTTATATTCAGATATCGAACGTTTTAATTTATAAAATATAAAATGTTATTTGCTAACACGATAACACATGCCGCACGCATATGTATTATTTCTTGCCTTATTTGTAATATTAAATGTGTAGGTAACGCATAATCCAGTAGGTGGATAAGTATAGGTGCACATTTTGTTGCATGCAAATGTGAATATCGACAAAAATCTGTTGTGTAATATAATTTGTTCATACAGTAGAATTGTCAAATATATTAACCTATAAATCAGTCAAAACTAAACATTTCTATGAATATTTTTAATTTATAAATTCAGTTCAAAAATGTTCTAAAAATCATTGTACATATACAGTAGGGTGGCCCAAAAAAAACGAATATTTTTTTCCTGTCTTTTGTGAAAATATGTTAGTTTATCATGTTTTAAGAGTCCTCCACAAATAAATAACCACACTTAAATTTTAAAAAATTAAAAAATTATAAATAGTTGATATAGTAGTGCGGTAGTAAATTTTGCCTCGAGAATTTTTTTAAGTGTCTCGTGATTTATTTCTATTATTTTTTCATCAAATTCAATAAAAAAAAATATTAGTTCGCTGATATTTATTTTTAGAGATTGCTCGAAAACATTTTAGGTGTACACTACTCTGAAAGTTAAAATAATTATGAGTGACCTTTAGAAATTAAAATATTGATTTTAAATTTTCAGAATCGAGATTTTTTTCAACCTAGAAAATGATAAAACTTCGAGAAAAAAAATTTAAAAAAAAATTCAATTTTTGACGATTTTGGAAATTTTTAAAAATCTTGAGCGACCTTTAAAAAAAATTTTTTGAGCTGATTTTTTGAGGGAGCTCTTAAAACATGATAAACTAGCATATTTTCACAAGAGGCACGAAAAAAGAAATGTTCGTTTTTTCTGGGCCACCCTAAATGAAAATATTTCTTTAAAGTTTAATATTCTATAAAAATATATCTGATGTTCTTGTGATTTGATTTCAAATTCAAAAGCGGGAAATTAACGTAATTTTTACAACTAGGTATCTATAATTGTAAGATTCGATCGACTTACCTGTAAGGAAGATCAATCTCAATTATTTGAGCATCGTAGTTCTTCTATGATGGGGCCCACCCGCCACTCTTTTTTTTTACCCACAGCGCGATTGGTTCGGTCACAAAATGAACTGGCTGGCTATCAATAAGTAGTAACGGACTGTTACGAAACACTTTTTTCCTTTAAACCTGTGCGCGCGTCATGTATAAGTGAGACCTACCAACATGAATCATAGAAGAACGGAGATGCGAAAAATAATTTGGTGCTAGATTTAAATAACTTAACATATTACGCCACATTAAGTAATTACATAATTTTTATTGGTATATTTGTTTATTTTTGTCTGTTATTAGAATGAATCATTTAGTAATTTAATATGAGACATACCTACCTATATTTCTTAGTATTAATGAAAAAAAAGTTTGATATTGGGAAATCTTAATACGTATTTATTTTTTAAATTATATTATCTTTAATATCGACTGTAGACATTTGTCTCTTTTACTATAGTTTATTTGTGGTCAATTTCTAAATTTATATCTGCAATAATGTTCTGGAATGTAAATATGCAAATCACTAATAACAGATAAAAAATAATAATATTGCTGTTTGATTAATAATTTTTACATAAACCAACCATTTTAAGATTATAATTTAAGTGACTTTAAGAGTAATGCATTAATTGTAAAACAAAATATTTACCCTTTGCATGCGTTTTATAAGATAGGTAATAACTATTATGAAAATAAATATACATTTTTTTAGAAATGTTATCCAAATAATGTATGTGCCTACAGATCATAAATGATACAAATTTCAGTGACAAAACCGTCCATAAAATATCAGTTTTTTCAATTCGAATCTTAAATGCTATTAAAGGAGTTGATATATTATTATGTATACAGGGTGTTTCATAACAATGTGCAAATATTTTAATGTAATTCTAAGGAGAAAGTAATTTTAGGGGGGTACTTCCAATACATTTTTTTCATTTGAGCCCCCCTTCTATCCTATAAAGTTTTTATCTAAAAAGATACAAGGTGTTAGTTAAACTTAACTTAAAAAATATTTTTAATTTTTTTAAATAATTTAAAAACTAGTAGGTAAGTGAAATAATTTGAAATTGGGCAGATGTATTTAAGTAAACAATGTCCAAAATCTTCTAAAATTTAAATGCTTCAGTGACGGAGATACAGGGAATCGGTGACATATTTTTCTAAATAAAATAGTACGCCACTGCTTTACGGTATTTTCGTATTCGTCTTTCAATTTTCTACAAATTAGTACTCTCTTATGTTTTTCAAGGAAGATGGATTTTCGAGTAAAACTTAAAAAACTAATTGAAAACAACAGACCTCAACCCACTGGATTTCTTTTTGTGGTGTGCGGTTAAACGGCTGGTATACAGTGAACAAATTAATACACCTGAACAGTTAGAAGAAAGAATAAATAATGCTTTTCATCAGATTCAAGCATCGATAAATTTCGAACAAATTACATTTTCGTTAGTAAAAAAGGTGTCACGCTTCTGTTCTTGGAAATGGGGGTATTTTTGAGCATTTACTGAAATAAAATCATTAAAATGATGACTAAGGTTATTAATTTCTTTATTCATTTATATAACCGAATGATTAGTACTCGTCATGCCATTGTCTTCAGTTCGCTTATTAAGTTTTACTCGAAAATCAGGCTGTTTTCGAAAAACATAAGAGACTAGAGGAGAGTTGTAGAAAATTGAAAGATGAATCCGAAAATATCATGATTGTTACCGTAAAGCAGTGGCATACTATTTTATATAGAAAAATATGCCACCGATACCCTGTATCTCCGTCACTGGAGCATATAAATTTTAGAGAAAGGTCTCAAATTTTGGACAATGTTTATATAAATACATGCGCCTAATTTCAAATTATTTCACTTACTAGTTTTTAAATGGTTATATAAAAAAATTTAAAATATTTTTTTAAGTTTAATACCCTGTATCTTTTTAACGGAGCATCCTAGATAAAAACTTTATAGGAAAGGCTCGCCTTGTATATATATACAGAGTGTCCCGAAATTCATGCAACAAAATTTGGTCATAGATTCGTAAGACAAATTTAGGGTACCCGTATTTTTTCTTTTTGCCTACTGGCATCCTCTTTCGGAGTTACAGCCCCCTGAAATTTGCCCCTAAGAAGTCTTTTTTATATCTCAAAACCATGTTGTACGAGAGTCACTAAATTTGGTACACAGGGGTTTTATAACATGTGGAATCTCACAGTGCTACGCTTTTTGTCGAGAAACCCCCTTAAGACACTTTTTCGTAGGCCCCCTTGTTTTTAGAACCAGAAAAATTTGGTAGCAAATTTGATTTTTTTTTTAAATTATTAGTTAGCTGGAAAGCCACTGAATTTAGAAACTATTTCGTCTCTTGCTATTTGTTTCGTAAAACACAATGTTTTTGAGGAAAATGGCGAATCACGATATGCATTCGATCACATTTTGACATTTTTCTCGAAAACATTGCGTTTTACGAAAAAGTATAAAGAGACAAAAAGTTTCTAAATTTAATGGCTTTCTAGTGGACTAGACTTTAAGAAATTTAAATATGCGACCAAATTTTTTTGGCTCCAAAGCCAAGGGGGCCCACGAAAAATTGTCTTAAGGGGGTTCCCCGCCAAAAAACATAGCACCATCAGATTCTACATGTCATAAAACCCCTGTGTACCAAATTTAGTGATTCTCGTACAACAGGGATCCGAGATATAACAAAAAGATTATTCTTAGGGGCGGATTTCAAGGGGCTGTAACTCCGAAAGAGAGGGCCACTTGGCAAAAATAAAAAATATGGGTCCCCTAAATTTGTCTTAAGAATCTGTGACCAAATTATGTTGCATGAATTTCGGTACACCCTGTATATATAAAGATGTAATAGTCAAAGATTCATTCAAAGATTTCTTATAATTTCTTAATTTTGTATACCTACATATAATGAACGTAATTGTAAATAACATTAAAAATTATTTTTCAGACAAAAAATGTTACGAAAGGTGTCGCTCCTCCTTATGGGAGCCGTTATGGTCATTGCTCAAAGGAGACTAGCCCTACCTGATCCAAGAAGTTGCGCAAACAGTAAGTCAATTTTATAAAAAAATATTGTTTTCTTGCCTATAGGCAAACTAACAAAAAAACTGAAAATCGTCAATAAATTAGCTTTTATAAAAAAGTTAAAATAACTACCTATAAGTACATCATTTATTTGTGTACTAGGTTTCAGTGATATTTTTCTTTATATACCTAATATTTTTATATTATATGTATATATTCTCTCAGAAACAAAAATATTGAAAGTATTGTCGAACTTACTTTAATATTTTTCTTATAAATATATTTTCTATATATATATTTAAAATTATTTTATAATTATTGATGAAGTCTTGACAAGGAAAAAAGTCGTGGAATTTCTAAATACAGAATAATTAGAATGTTGAAAAATATACCTATAAGTATACCTACACAATCTTATATATAAAATTCTCGTGTCACAATGTTCGTTCCCGTACTCCTCCGAAACGGCTTGACCGATTCTCATGAAATTTTGTGAGCATATTGAGTAGGTCTGAGAATCGACCAACATCTATTTTTCATACCCCTTAATGTTAAGGGTGGTCCACCCCAAAATTTTTTTTTTATTTTTTGGACAAAATTTTCTGTTTTTATTTTTTAAACAACGTTTGCCGGGTCAGCTAGTATAAATATAATATTACACTACGTACAGACCCAGAAAACAAAATTACTTTTGATAACGATTCTATAAAAAGTTTTCAAAATTAGACAATATTCTCTGTAATATGATATAAAAAAAATGTAAGTATTCATTTTAAAAAACATAGCTTGTTCAAAACACATTTTGATCATGCACTACTGACCAGTCCATTATATTAATGTTTGCGTTCAAACAACACTACTAGAGAAGAAAGCGTGCTAAATGTTTGAACTAAATTTTCATTGATCCGTCTCCTTTTAATTTTTGTTAGACAAATGGAAGAGATTGTAATATCTTTTTGATATATCTAAGATATATTGTTAAATAAAAAATACATGCAGAACAGAGTCTGCAAAGTAATTAAGAATTATATGTCGGTTATAAGGCAATCCAAATAAACTGCTGTATTTTAGTTTTATGTAAATCTTCGAGTAAGTATATTCCGTGTCACTATTATACAAAGCTCGATCAAAGATACTTACTACTTATACATATATATATACTTATACATACTTACTAAATCATTAAAATTTATATTTGAGAGATATATTCATATTTTCTGTAGATAATTAAATCCTCATACGTGCATATAACCCAGCAATAATAGCAATTATCTGTACTATATTTTATCCATCCAGATTTAATTTACTTAGCAAGTCATATAATAATATCGAACTGGTAATCCCAGTAAAATTAATCCGATATTAAGATAACATATTTGTCCATTATATAAGAAAACTTTTATAACTCCTAACGTCATAGGATACTGGGAAAATGAGTTTATACACTTTAGAATGCATTCAAAATTAATTAAAATGATAATTATACCTCTTATGTCACAATATTTTTTTTGTATTTTCGTAGCTCGTTAAAAAAATACCTCTATAAATCTTACAACCGTTCTGCTAACAAACAGGTAAACATACCTATCTACCTAAATAAAATCGGCATTAGGTTATTCATTTGTCGATTATTAATTTAACATTCTTTCTTTTACATAATATAATGTTGTGTGTCGTTAATTATTTAGACCATTCGTCGATTAAAAATAACTATAGCTGAACTTGTTTCGTTATAAATACGTCATGTTTAAATTATAAGTCGCTGCGCGTTCTACTTATAATGACGGTTTATTAAATGTATAATATATGCTGTCTTACATCTCCCTGGGGCTTTTTTCAGTATATCCCAACAGCTAGGCACATACTTACGTATTCTGCTAAATAGAAACAACGATGACGGTGGCTACTGAGAAGATTACAGTATCTTTAAACAATCTGTATTTTCCAGTCATATATTTCGACCTAGAAGAAGGTGAAGGCGAGTACTGAAACGATTGTCTGTGCATGATTATATTCCACCTGAATTTGAATATGTCCTTTTTTCCATTTTTAATTCGTATTTAATGAAAATGGACTATAGATATACATAGTCAAATTTCAAGAATTCAAATTTTATACAAGGTGATTTGGAATTAGCGCATCAGATTAAGGGGGTTGTAGATTAATAATGCTCCCAATTTTTTCGTATGTGTCCAATTCAACTGTTTGCGTCTGAATCAAATTTTAAACAATTTGGAAATAAAAAGAATTTTTGAGAATCAAATGTATGCTTTTATTAATAAATGATGTTTTATTAATATATTGCACCTATTTTCCCTTTAAAAATATTAGTCTAGTTGAAATTAATTCTAAACATTTTTCTGTAAATCTTGTCAAATCAATTCATATACATGGTATCCAAATTGCAGTTAGCCATTAATTCTTGAAGTTGAGATTTGGAAATCGATTTTTCGGCATAACTTTTTTGTTTTTCATTAAATGTGTAATGGAGCAGAACGCCCTCGACAGTCTCGGCTTCCAATAAAAATTATACCACCATTTTAATTTTTATCGAAATTTTAAAGATTGTCGTACTTTTTTCAGTGAAAAAAAGTGTACTTCTTTGGTATCGATACAACGAACTGTTTTCGAGATAAACGCATTTATAAAATAAAAACAAAAATAGGCATTTATGTAACAAAATAAGTAGGTAAGTAATATCAAATGTCATTTGATATTATGAATTTATTTTACTACATGAAACACCAATAGTTGTTTCCAGGTTTTCACTGCTATTAAGGTGTCGGAAAAAAAATCTTTATCGTTAAACACGTTTATCTCGAAACAGGCAAAAAAAAATCTATTTTCAACTCTCAACTTCAAGAGCTAATGATTCTACAGGGTGAATCTGAATAAAAATAAATTATAAATATATTTATGCAAATCCCGCCAAATCTGACAGATTGCCTACCATTTTCCGGATACCCTGTATGTATGAAAAGAAAAATTTGTTATAATTAATTTACATTAACTTATTACGTTTAAAGTAAAGTAAAATTAAACATTAATGTGGCAAACATACTGAAGAGAAGAAAAAAAAATTGATAATAAAAAACTAATAAATCATGACAATCTTAAAATTAGGTATAATCACTTATAAATGGTGTGTTTTAAAGAAATAGTTGCATTTAGATATTACCTGTCATTATTTACTGTTAAATTTTATTTAATAGAATATAGATTTTACAAATTTATTTTTGCCTAAAAAACATTTTCTATTTTGTTTACGGTGTTCATAGTTTATACAGGGTGTCCCTGAAAAGGATGGACAACGCTTGACCACAGGTTCCTTGGATGAAAATAAGACTATTTAGTAAAGAAATTCATAAGTGTGAGTCCGTATTTACAATTTTCGGGAAAGAGTAAAGACTTAGTAATCTCACAATCCTTTTATTTGTAATGTTCAAAAGACGACTAGTTTCGAGGTCTACACTTTACACCTCATCTTCAGGTCATAACAAGGCTAAAGCTTAGTCTAACTTACCTATATACAAAAGTGCACGCCTACTGAGATATAGCCTTCTAAATATGGAATAGATAACCTATTTTTTTCAAATAATTTGAAAAATATTTTTCTTAGAAACTTCAAATTTGGTACACTTATTTTTTATATAAGGGCAAGGTAAATATAGAAATTGGAGGGAATACATATACAGGATGTTCTATTTCTAGTGCCTGTGCGCCACTGGCTATCCCGTATTTTTTTTTGTGTGTATGCCAATGACGACAGAATTTATAATTTTAAAAATAACCACTATTTTAAAAGATTTTTTTGCTCTTATAAAATTTCGATATCGTTTAAGAATTTCGAGTAAAATTCACATTTTTTATACATTAAATATAGGCAAAAATTCCGATTTATAAAAAATAATTTATAACTGCAGCCTCAAAGCAGGGAATAATAATGAAAAAACGTCACATTAAGAAAAATAACTACACATTTTTGATATTAGTATTATCAATCAATAAAATAAAAATCAACACTAATATTTTAAATAAACAATATCAACTAATAATGTAAGAAAGTCAACATTAACATTTTAAATAAACTGATATTTGTAATCACATTAAAATAATATTACAGTAAATGCTCAAAGTTACTTTCTTGTTCTTAAACGCAAATATTAGTTCTTCGAAAATTAGAAATTATCCAATAATTGTGCATTACCTCTCATAACATTAATTTCATGTTGTATTCTTTCCCATTTTCGTTGTCTGTATTTACTGAAAAGTTATTTTAAACTGTGGTCCTCAACGCTCCCCAAATGAAATAATTACATGGGTTTAGGTCCGGGGATCGAGGTGGCCATTTTAAAGGGGCATTATTTCCTCTACCTATCCACCTGTTAGACCTTTAATAACCTGTAATACCTACCCGTACCCTGTAATACCTGTAACCTGTAATAACTGGTCTTTTAATACTCTATTAAAGGAACTTTTTGAAAGCCAACCTCTTCAGCTAAACGCCTTTTATTTACTTGAGGAATTTCTTCAACCCTTTCCAAAATTTGTTCCTCCAGCTGAATAATTCCGGCCGTACATTACCCACGATTTAATGTTACAGGTATAAATCGTCCTGTTTCCCGAAGGCATCTCTCGGCATAGCAAATGTTTTGTGATTTGGAGTTCTTCAATTAGGAAATCTTTCAGCATATGTTCGAACAAGCACAACAATTTCCTTCACAGTAACCCAAAACTACTAACATATCAGTTTGTTCAGCAAAAGTATAAATTGCAATAAAAAACAAAGTAAGCTAAAATTAAATCACAGCTAGCTTGACACAGAACATTTTAATTATTGTTATGAATTTGTTTCTCTGTTATATGGCACCTCGTACTAGAATGTTCCATTTACCTTAAACTGATTTTATATTATTTAATGTGTACAAAATGCCAATTTTACTCGAAATCCATAAACGATATCAAAATTTTGTAAGAGGCAAAAAATCTTCTAAAATAGTCATTATTTTTAAAAATATAAATTCTGTCGTCATTGGCTCACATACAAAAAAGTTACGGGATAGCCAGTGGCGCACAGGCACTAGAAGGAGAACATCCTGTATATGTATTCTCACCAAATTCTATATTTACATTGCCCTTATATAAAAAAATATGTGTACCAAATTTGAAGTTTCTAAGAAAAACAGTTTTCAAATTATTCTGAAAAAAACTAGGTTATCTGTTCTATATTTAGAAGGCTATATCTCAGTAGGCGTGCACTTTTGTATATAGGTAAGTTAGGCTAAATAGTCTTGTTTTCATCCAAGGAACCTGTGGTTAAGCGTTGTCCATTCTTTTCAAGGACACCCTGTATATCACATTTATTTAGGCCCGGTACTTTGAGTCTCGGTTAAAGCTTGATTAACTGATCAGGCGATTAGACTGTGCAGTGTACATATAACAATTTATTTTATAAAGTATAATCACAGTCTAATCGCCTGAATCGAGCCTTAACTGAGACTCAAAATACCGGGCCTTAAAATGTCTTCTTCCTTCTAGTATGGCGGAAATACCCAAGAAAACAAAAAGAAAAAAATAATATTTCATTTGTAATTGGAGACCGTAATTTAGTTTTATGTTAAACAATATCTACTATTTTTTTGTACCTAATATTGTTTTTACTAATTTTTTTAAGTAATTATTTCTCCAAGTTTTTTACTCGTTTCTAATAATTTTTAATATTTCTTTTTAACGTAAACATATACCTAACTTATTTTATAGAATATTGTTAATCCAAAATCAATATATTTTTGCTCAAACTTGATCGATTCTCCTGTTTTTCATGTGTTACCTTTAATTTAAATGATTTGCAATTATTTAGAACATCTATTTTTGTGGCTTGTAACGCCATTTATATATCAAACTTTTTGGATCTAACTGTATAAAAATCCAAGAACACGCAAAAAGTTTAGGAAGCCCCAGATTCAAAAAAGGGTGCCAAAGTCTTATGGGACTTGGGGCCCACAATGTCGAAGTTTGAAAAGTGTACGAAGCTGTAGTACTTGGACTAGCAAAGAAAAAAAAAAAATCAATAACCATAACCCCCAAAAATTGAGCGGTTTCTAAAATATTGGTTTAATATAGATATCCATCTTTAGATTTCTTTGTCTTTTTCGTGAACGGTTTAGGATGTCTGGAAAAAATAGCACTCAGTAAATCACCTTCCAGGAACCATAGTCCCCTTGGGGAGAATTTCTCTGATAAAATATTACACCCTGATTTCAGGATATCCTCTATGATGAACTTAATTTTCTATAGAGAACTTTTGTTCCCGCAATCAGATTTGACGAAATCCGAAAAAATACTAGACACTCATCGACTCCATCCTTTTTCAGGGGTACGTCATGCCACATACAGAGATGCCCGGGGAGTAACGCACTCATACTTCTTCAGTTGGGAACACGCACCCACCAGAAGCCTGGAAGTGGACTGGCTAGACGCCAGAAACATCTGCAGAAGACACTGCATGGACGCCGTTTCTCTAGAAACTCCCCAAGAAAATGAATTCATCAAGCAGAGGATCGCCAGGGGAAATGTACGTTATATATGGACGTCGGGACGCAAATGCAACTTCGCCGGTTGCGACAGGCCAGACTTACAACCTCCAAATATCAACGGATGGTTCTGGTCCGGTTCTGGAGCTAAAATTGGTCCCACCACGCAGAGGAATTCTGGAGACTGGAGTCACACCGGAGGATACGGCCAACCCCAACCCGACAACCGTGAAGCTGCACAGGTAAATTATATTTATAACAGAATTCTGACAGATAACATTTAAGGGGGGAATACACATTAGGAGGCTGATTTTCAAGCGTTACTCATGGATTTTTTTGAGTGGGACACATTTATTAGAATTTGATGAAACTTTGACATTATTTTATCAATATTTTGAACTACATTTACAAAATTTTTCAAAAAAGTCACGTGTTGAAAATGCCGAAGTTGTGGGTTGTTGTGGAGGTCGCAATTTCGATATGAATGTAAAATGATTGTTTTCCTGCATATTTTCTAAGAATATGAACCTCATTGCGGGTAAAAATTGTGAACATTGAAGTTTAGACACGTGTTTAAGAAAAATGTATCGATTTTCACCATTTTCTTCACTTATTTTGAATAAAACACGCCCTTAAAATTATGATATCATCCCAGTTGTAGGTTCATGTTCTTAGTAATTTTATATAAAAACACTTTAAATTTTCATAACGATCGGTTCATAACTTTTTGAGCTAAAGGTCCCGTGAATCAAAAAATATCGTTTCGAAAAAAACCCATTTGAAGATTTCAGAAAACTAAAAATTTGAGAAAGTTATCAATAATATAGAGTGTTTTTCGATCAATCAGGGATTCCAGCACCATATGACAGTCCTTCTTCTTCTTCATAGGGTATCATTCTGAGCTTGCATCTGCCGAACAAGTTGCTCAGTTAGCGGTTTTAGGCTCATAATATCGTAACTAATAGGAATTTCGTTTTCGTTTCGTTAACAATTTATGCAATAAAAAAACGATTTTTTGAACCTCCTAATGTGGCTTCCCTTCTTAAAAGTTTAATGGGATAAAGCGAGCAGAACTCTCCAATTGGATAAGTACCTAAAAGAAGCGAGGAAAATTTACTAATAAGAAAGTTATGCTACGATAAACTATTATGATAAGAATTTTTCTGATTAATGTTACACCATGCCAAGCTTAATAAAAAATATATTGATAACACGGTTTTACTACCGAAATCCGCTTACTTATCAATGGTTACAAATAATTTACTTACGCCCAAAATAATCAATGATGTGCCAAGTTAAAATATTATAATAGTAACTAGATCGTGGTTCATATATGCCATGTATATATGTCCTATGTATCCAATATTGCATCAAAAAGGACAGGACCGTAATAGCCTATGGTGGGGTTTGGGGTTGCAAGTCTTTATGAACACCCTTATTTAAAACAAAGCTCACGCAATCAGCGACTTACTGATATAAAATTTGAAAACCTAAACAGTTTTTCGTTTGATTAGAAAATAAAAAAACAAAGGTCACGCAATCAGCAGATATAAAATTTTAAACTATTTACTGATATTATTACCGAAAATTTAAAAACCTAAACACTTTTTGGATTTTCATTACGTATTCATTTGCAAATGCTTTTACTTTTCGTAAATTTTTCTTCTCCACAGCCTGAATTCACTTCTCTATGTTTCAAATAAAACCCAACTTTCAGGAACATATGTCAAAACTGAGCGGTATACTGATTTTTTGTTTTATTGAGATATCTCCTTTTTACATAACCTCTCTCCATTAGTAATATAGTGTTATTGTTTTATTTATTCCTTTATTGATATCAGCTTATTATTTTCTACTACTTATTACTTTCTATACAGGGTGGTCCGAATTTTATGCAGGAAACTTCGAGAACAGATCTCTTTAAAATAATGGGAGTGTACTTTATAAACATAGGTCTGGAACGGCCTCGTTTTAGAGATACAGGGTGTTGAAGTTGTTAAAAAATATATATATTTTGTTTATATCTCAGGAATCTATTAACCGATCTCAATGAAATTTGGTACAAATAATGTACGATAGTAGGCCTTGCATTCCCTAAAATATGAGCTCTAAAGGTTTAACCAGTGCTGTGCAACTGGACATGGTTCAGCCCCCATTTTATAAAAAAAAAACTACGCCACTGTATTTTTGTTATTTGTAACGAATTTATATTCCAATGCACTAAATACGTAAAAAAGGTGACTTGGAATTTTTTCCCTAAGGTTCACCATTTTCAAGTTATTCATACAAATACAATCCCCTTGTGGCAGACACTTCAAATCATAATATTACAAGAATATTTATATTTATGCTTAAAAGTAAGTCCAATTTGTATGCACATCAACAAAATCTTTCCACATCACATGTGATGTAGTGTTCCTGGTGTGTTTTAGTTTTCCCTGGAGGCATTATCTTTACAAATAAGAACAATTTAAATCAAAATAATAATAAAAATACATCTACCAAGCAACAACAACTAAACAAGAAACAAAATTAACGTTACGTATTTTCAGCAATTGTTTAAAATGCGAACCACCCACACCGATACATTTCTGACATCTTCTATTAATGGAACGACTAATTGAAGCTAATATCATGTGCTGGTTTGTGGTTTTCTTTTAATTCATTACACCCGTCTTCTATTCGCTGCAGTAGTTGTGGTCTAGTATCTATTGGAGTAGAGTAAATTTTTCAGGTAGGTCACCCCAAACAAAGAAGTTCAGGGAGTTTAGATCAGGCGAACTGGCTGGCCAAGACACTGGACCCTCTGCACCATTATGGTTGACATTGGCATTTGGTCTTCTACCTATCCATCATCTCATAAAATTTTCATTAAGCCATTCTTGTATTATTCTCCTAAAATGCGCAGGAGCACCATCCATTTGTATCCAGCTATTTTGTCGTATATTTAATTGAACATGCTCTAATAATTCAAATAGATGGTTTTCTAGAAAGTTTAGAAATGACTCCGAATTTCATGAGGATTTTCTTGTGACCAAATATCCAGATTCTGAAAATTCACTACCCCTCGCCTTGTGAACGTAGCCTCATCGGTCCAAAGTATTTCTAGTAAGAATTCAAACAACCACTGATAAAAATTCAGGCGTCTCTCTGTATGTCCCGGAAGTAAATTTTGCACATGTTGTAAATGGTGCGGATTTCTGCCATCCTTACAAGGGCTCTGTCTGCAATGTTAAGTCTTTGTAAATTCTTATACCCAATATGTAACATTTTTAGTTCAGGTGCACATTTTTTTAATATGTTATCCATACAAATTCTGAAGATAACCTAGACCTACTGGACTCAAACTTCCTTTTGGTTTCAATCCTTATTTTGTCGTGAACGCTTCAGATTTCTTGTTTTTTCTAATTACAAAGTTCCTATTGTTTTTATATTACTCTTATTATTTTGGATTTGATTTCGCTTATATTTAAACTTTCCCATACTTTCTCCCTAGGTACCATATAGAAAACTTTTTCAAAATCCATAAATGCTATTATATCCCATTTCTAACAAATGGAAAATACACACATTAGAGAAATATGCCGAAGAACAGCAGCATTAATTAGGCTAGACAATGAAAGAAATATAAGTGAAATTATTTGACGCAAGATTGACCTGGAGAAACTAAAGGGTCAAATCAAGTTCGCATGCAAAGTTCAAATATTTAAATTTGTTGGTGTGGTCATGTTAAAAGATCTACTTCTGGATGAAACTCATCGATTATTTTTACTTATTAGTTCGATTAGGATTAACAACAAATAAGGACAATAGTTCTTAGTTCAGTTTCCCCTTCAATCATCTGACTTCTTTTGGCCATCGACCATATCTAATTTCGTAATTACAATCGGATGAAAAACCAATAGCATCGTACACTCAACCAAATTGTTGACTTGTTTTTTTTTATCATGGTTAATAACTGGGAATCATAAAGCGAAAGAGAACGGCTAATGTTTAGAAAGCGGTGAAAAATATAATGAATTAAACTCCAAATTTAGCGTTACTAAATGGTCTTATAAGATTAATTAATGGGCAACAAAAAAAAGTGTTGTCCCGGATGAAAACTGCATAATCTAGGTATCTCCTCAAATTTTACGAAAAATTAGTATATCAAAGTCAAATCAAGCAGTTAAAATTTTCTCAAATAAAATTTTTGGTCACTTTTTAAATAGTAATCAAACAAACGAATGTACATCTTAAGTTTAAACTTATTCAAATTAATTAAATATAACTGATTAAGACTAGATTAAAAAAATCTAGTCTTAATTAGTTTTTCGTTTCAAAAATGGTTACTTCATTTTCAAAAAACATTATTTCAATTACCTCAGTAATGTTTTTCGTATAGCATTATTTGTTTTTCATATTAGTCAATTCTACTTCAGGAAATTGAAATTGAATTCTCTTCTGACGAATTATGAAATACAACATTTTCTGAATTAAAATTGAATCTTCCCAAATGCAGCGATCGTTTTCTAAAATAAAAATAACTAACCTAAATTGTAGTCCACTCTTTCTGATAAATATTTAGAAAAGATGTAGAAAACATTATCTCTGATAGATATTTCTGTAAAACTGATTTCATAGCATTGAAAAATATGTTCAAAACTGCAAAAGAACATACAGATATAGAAGAACGCGATTTTTTTACTATAAAGATATAATAAATGTATATAAGTATAGTGCCTTGACAGAAATCAATATTAAATTGACTTAAAAAAAATAATAACTATAACTGACGAAACTAGGACGAGTTACCATTTCTGCTGATCGTCTGTACGCAATTCTTTCACGCTTAAAAGTGTTCGTTCTGCCTGTTAAGAAAATATTGGACTGAGGTCATTTAACCGTTAAAAAGTTTTACAAGGTCGTATATAGATTCAATATGTAGAACTAGGTATGTGTCATTTACCAACTAAGTACATTATATTTTTTGTAATAAATTTTTTGTATACAATTCAAAGAAAATTAGTGATTAATTCGATTATCCTAATTCAGGATAAATAATACGAGTAGTACTATTTTTTTACCTTTTAAAGTTAATACGTTTATTAAAGTGAGCAAAATGTTTTAGTTTTTTTCAAATAACCCTAAACCATTTTCGATTTTAAATAAATTTGATAGGCCAATACTAGCACATAGATGGCACTTTTTGACGCAGTGACTGAAACAGTTACATTTTTAAAAATGAAAGTTCGTTGGAATAGACAATCAACAGGGTTCAAAAATTGACAAGACGCATTTTTAAAGGGTATCGAATCCATCTGTTACATTATCACATCACTGTATATTATGATTCCAATAAAATGTCTTCCCAGAAAAAAGACAACTGAAATAAATAATAAAATATAGAAAATGTATTGCCAGTAATCATGTTTGGTTAACCCCCGTTTGTATGCCACTGATTCCTCATTCATTATGATGTTTTAAAACGCAAATTTCTGTAGGTATAAAAAAACAGCAAAACGTGTATAAGCTGACCTTGTGTCTGCGTGGTTGTCTTTAAAACATTTTCGTATTATAGGTAACAAATAAAATAAATGTTTGTTTTTATAGTGATTAGTACGGCTATTAGGGTATTTTCAATTCACATAAATTATAAATGGATTGCAGTAGAAACAAGTGCAATAACATGATATTTGTGGTTTGAAAAGCCTTCTAGAATAGTAGAATATCGGCACGGAGATAATAATAATAGCCTTTTGCACTTGTATTTCGGGCTGTTCATTATGTTAAACACTGTTTGCGATTGCTGACACTAAAAACCTACAAACTATGTCACAGTACGCACAAATATTAAATATTTATTACAGTAAAACAAAAGTATTCCCTGCGCAATACGCACTTCGACTATTATTTTTATTCTCAACTCTATGTAACAATATAGTTCTACATTCTAGACTCTATATTGTCTAAACTAGATGTAAATCAACTAGAGAAAACCAAATAGTTGATTTCATATGGAATTAGTTTAAAATAGATGCTTTATTTTAAATTATTTGGCGAAAAAAACGACTTTATACACTTATTAAGTAGGTACACATATGTTTTATGCTTTATATTCCTCGAAGCAAAAATCTAGTTAAACCAGTTCACAGGTTAACGACACGATATAAAAATCTATAAAAGCGAGCAAAAGCTGAGGCTAACAATTTTCTTTGTTTCAGGGTAATGATGAATCCTGTCTCTCTATCTTGAACAACTTCTACAATGACGGCCTCAAATGGCACGACGTAGCTTGTCACCACGTCAAACCCTTCGTCTGCGAAGATAGTGAAGAGTTATTAAATTTCGTAGCCTCAAGAAACCCAGGAATTCGCCTGTAAATTTTAAATGTTTAAGAAGAAACATCGTGTACCTTACCACAAAGTCATAAGAATTTGATTAACTTTGTCGTTGGAAGGGTCAATCAAATTCTTGGTTAAAAAAAATTTTTATTCTTCTCGTTTTGTCTTTTCGCATGTGAATATCAGCTTTAATCTTTTTAGGTGTAGTTTTGTATCTATATTAAATTATATTTTAATATTAAAAATTGTAATTTATAGACCGTTTTCGTTTTATTATTACGTTGGTGTATTCTCTACTTGATATGATAACACAACACAGGTCAGACAACTGAGCGAACTCTCGTGACCTTTAGTTATATTATATTCTGAAACACCTTTCTGGGCTACCGATGTCACAAAATGACCTTAATTTTTTTGAAAATATACGACCTACGCCACGTTTCAATTTAGTTAAATTTTGAAAATGAAAAATTATTTTAAATATTTCGTCTCAAAAATAAATTCAATAAGGCGACCTTGCAAATAGTACCCCGTGTTTAAGGTTAATCACTCATTAATTGTTATTGTTATGGTTTGATAAGAAAACTAATTTAGTTGATTAAAGAAATAACCATTTTTCTTATGAATAAGTCAGTTGAGTGCTTTTGAAATAAGTTTTAAAATACAGGGTGTCCCGAAATTAACGCAACAAAATTTGGTCATAGATTCTCAAAACTTTAGGGGACCCGTATTTTTTCTTTTTGCCAAGTGGCCCCCTCTTTCGGAGTTACGGTCCCCTGAAATCTGTCTCTACGAATAGTCTTTTTTATATCTCAGAACCCTGTTGTACGAGAATCACTAAATTTGGTAGACACGGGTTTTAAGTCATGTGGAATCTGATAGTGCTACGCTTTTTAGCGGGGAATCCCCTTAAGACACTTTTTCGTGGGCCCCCTTGTCTTTGGATCCAAAAAGTTTAGTCACAAATTTGAATTTCTTAAAAATTATTAGTTAGCTAGAAAGCCATTGAATTTAGAAACTTTTTTCTCTCTTGATATTGTTTTCGTAAAACGTAATATTTTTGAGAAAATGGAGAATCACAATATCCATTCAATCACATTTTGACATTCTTCTCGAAAACATTGTGTTTTACGAAAAAAGTATCAAGAGACAAAAAAGTTTCTAAATGTAATGGCTTTCTAAAGGACTAATAATTTTTAAGAAATTTAAATATGCGACCAAATTTTTTTGGCTCCCAAGACAAGGAGGCCCACGAAAAATTATTATGTATTAAGGGGGTTCCCCTTAATACAAAAAATAAAAAATGCAGGTCCCCTAAATTTGTCTTAAGAATCTGTGACCAAATTTAGTTGCATTAATTTCGGGACACCCTGTACAATTGCACATTATAATATATGTATGTATAACTGGTGAACATACAGGGTGTAACTAAATGTTTGGCCAAATTTTAATGATTGGTTCTGTCACAAATTAACAATAAGTTATTATAAGCAAGTGTCCACAATTACTTCATTTTCGAGATACAGAGTGTTCAAAATCAATGAAAGAGGGCAACCAAGTAAATAATATTTCATTTCATTCATGCGATTATTTGAAATAGCATTATTTCAGAAATAACTTAAATATATGACATTTTTCCACTTAAGTATCTCGAAATCGATGCATACTAGTGACCTACAGCAAAGATAAATTTTTGTAGGACAATCAAAAACTAAAGCTGCATATCAAATTTCAATAAAATCGTTTGTTAGTTTCTTATATGTATCTGAAAAAATAAACTATTTCAAACTTAAACTGTATTTGGGAAGAAAAAAATTTCTGGATGTAGGAACATTTTTCATTTAATCGTTCTATAGAGTCCACCATTAAAGATTGGCTGCATATTTGTACACTCTGTATATGTTAATGGTGACCTATTTTTACAAAAATTTTCAGTTTCATAAATTATTTTCATACACATTAATACTCAATTAATTATTATTACTTAAAATTACAACTGAATAGAAATAAAAAAATATAGAATACCGTTTTTGACAATGCAGAAGATAATTTTTTTATTTTTACCTACAATTAGGATCATGAAATATAATCTTGAGAAATATGAAATAAATATAATTGCATAATGATTATCTGCATAAATAGTACTTCTTTAAGTTAAACAACATACGGTACGTAAAAAGGAAACAATTTAATAAGGCAAAAGTTTTAACAAAAATAATCACAATTATCATAAATATCACATAATTATATACCTACACAATTAAATAAAGAAATAAATTAATTAACTATGCAGCATAAAAAGAAAGTCCCTTCACAAGAGTTCCACACATTTCAAAAAACGAAATAACTGAATCTTTACAATCATTTGTCAGTTTATTACTCATATAATAACAATGTACTGGAGTAACTCCAATATTACTTCGATTTTTATATGAGACTTTAATATCATAAAGAACATTTGGTTCGAGAGTAACTAAGTCTTTCAAAGACAAATATAAATCGGAATCGTAATATATAACACCTTTAAAAGTAGTAGGCTTTGCAATACTTGCATTACAGTTTTGCTCACACACGCGAACTGTTATCGAACCCTCATACCCCGTTCCAAAATATCCCGTTGGGTTCATTTCTGTATTAACTAATACACCAAACAGTATCATCCGTCGATTTACACTTACACTCGAGACATACTCTTCCGAATTATGCAGGTCTACTCTACAAGCTATTTTAAATTCTTTTCTGAGACGACAAATATTTTGCATAGGCTTATACAATTTTTGTATTTCACAAGAGTCCTCACTCCAAGTCAATTCCTCATCAAGTAACAACAAACTTTCATGTAGTAATTCATCTATACATTGGCACATTATTAAAGCATCACAACACTCATCACATTTTATACTAATTAACCAATCCTTTCTTATAAATCTTAATATGTCCTCCTCTTTCAGAACTTCTACAATGTTTTCTGGGATAGCCTCTACTTTTCTAAAATCACATTCTATGGCAGCCCAATTTATAATTTGTATCACTAATTCAAATTTGTCCAGACCAATGTTTTCTTCTTCTAATATAGCACACAAAGTAGATGGTTTCATATGATAGTCAGTTGAAAATGCTCCATTAACATAACCAACAATGTCTGAAAAGCATCTCTTTTTTATATCGCGTAAACTGTACATCTCAGCATATTCATAACTCAAAACCAGCGAGTTCATTGTCAAATTCTTCTGGATGTACTGTAAGCACACATGAATAAGATCATCTAATAGGTATTTATTTGCTACATAAAATAAAGACCAAGCATTAACTACCGAAGTAATGCTAATATTTTCAGTATAAATGAATTCGAGCACTTGATTGAATTCCTCCTCATTTATGTCAGAAATTATAATTTCATTCGAGGCCATATCCCCAAAAAACATTTTTTCAAAAACTGGGCTGCTACATGCTAATATTAATTTATGTGCCTTGACTTCTGCCCCATTTAATTTAAAAGTACAATCAGCAAACTTCTGACTTTTATAAAAAGCAACAAGTCTTTCCCTTTTATATAAAGAAGCCAATCGTTCCATAAAAATAGTTTCCTTTTCCATCTAGAATCAATAAATAAAAGTATTAATTAAGTAAAGAGAATATGAATTGTTTTATTACTTACCGCGTACTAACACCAACCAACAAACAACGCGCACCAATGCGAACTGCTAAATAATATTTTATTTTGTTTATAAATTAATTTTATCCTTGAACTGAACACAAGACCAAAGCCAAGGCCATCGACCATCATCTCTATAATCAGGACACAGAATATTTAATAAAGATAGAGGTGTGCCGTCCGAGAATGACCCAAATGACTAAACTACAGCAAAATGCTGTGACTAAACCACAGCAAAATGCTGTGACTAAACCACATACTTCTATAGGATAGAAGTATGTGGACTAAACCCAATCCACCCAATCGCTTTCTGAACGAAATGATCGATTCCATACCATATCGCGTCGCATGAAACTGAAAAATCTGTTGAGAGACTCCTCACCTAGACACGGTCTGTAAAGTTTATAGACCGTGTATCAGAATCAGAAGCTGCTCACTCTCCCACTTTTGACAGACATGTGTTTTAGTACGGGAACGTGTCGTGGGATACGTGGATGATTATGGTTTTAATTAATAAACAAAATTTAAAATTGGCAATTCGATACAGTTCAGTGCAGAACTGACAGATCTGAACATTTTCTTATATTATAACTCTCTCTTTCAGTGTGGATCGAAACCAGTAAGATAAATGTAATGTGGAAACAGTTTGAAAGTACAAAACTCTACAGTAAGATCCACATGCATTCGTGATCAAGAATTCGTTGTAATTACGTGACCTTGTAACCATCAACATCCAATTGCGCATGTAACATGTAAGGGCCTTTGACACTCCGTCAAGGTTAAAAAAAACGGACTGGATATTGATGTTCATGTGGCTACATCCTGGTTATTAGAACGCAAAATACTAATCTGAAGTATTCCTGAAGTGCTTCCGAAGGTCCGAAGTACTTTTTTGCCAATTGGAAAGCAGCTTATATCCAATTTATACCAGGACATATAAGCGAAAAATAAATTAGAAACCTACTTTAAACCCAAATATAATCACATGCTTTATTATTAATGCTTTAAAATCATTTTATAATCCATTACTCCCACATGAAAGCGTTTTATTTTTATAATTGTTAAATATTTGAAAATTTGAATGCTCCAATTTACCCAGCACAACACTAAACACATGAATCCTCTTTTCTTTCTAACAGCGTTTTCCATTCCTTTGCACTTATGCACTAAAAGCGCACTGAGAATGTATCCATCCTTTATTATCATATCGAATAATAAAGGATGCAAATAGTCTCGGTGCGTATTCAGTGCAAAAGTGCAGAAGAATGGAAAACGCTTATAAGTCGGGAAATGTCAAATATGACATAAAATTTGTCTTTTACATAAATGTGTTCTGTTTATTAAAAATAACTGATATTATGTTATAGGTATAAAAAATATAATTCATATGGAGCATTTAGTTAAAGGCAAATTTGGGTTCGTAAAAAACTTTTACTTTTAGGTTATGTTAAACACCTTTTTTTTAGCCGGATTATTATTACTTCTTATTCTCGTGATCCTTTAAAATATGGATCTCAGAGGCGTTTCCAAAGGGGAGTATGTAGTTTATGGGGTGGTAGAGCATTGGACAGATCTAGGCCTTTGTTAAAACAACAGTATATTTATCAGAAAAGGGAATATGGAATGTTAATCGTGAGAGCTCTAAGAGGTGTTTTAAAAATTAGATACTTAATTCTTGGTGGAGCTGTTGCTGGCGGAGGAGCTCTACAAAAGGTAACTTTGTGCCTGGATAATATATAAATAGTACCATTAGAATTTTTTAGAAATACAATGACTGGAAAGATGGTTTACCCGATTTAAAGTGGTTAGAAGAAGTTTTACCAGATAATGATAAATGGCAGCAATGGAGAGGTAACCTCGTGGAATTTAAAGATAACATAAAAAATAATATTGAATTGGGTAAGTAATAAAATTAGACATAATGTACTGTTTATTTATTTATTCCGATTTATTCATTTGTATCCCTCGAGACCCACAATGTAATATATTGTTTTTTATTTATACATATATGTTTTATATTACTTTAGTATAAAAAATAGCAACAGGATGAACAGTTTGAGTGAGATTTGACATACGAGAAAAATACAGGATGTAACTAAAATTCTTAACATAACTTTAACAGTGGATTCTCCATTATAATTTTATAAAGAAAGTTCATATAAAATTGTATCCAATAATGCTTTTTATTTCCAAGATATGGTAGATGTTAAAAACTTCAAAAAATTGTATTTTTTTAGATTAAATGAAAACAAAGTTATTTTAATCAAATTTGTTTCTGGGCTCAGCTATAAGGGCTCAGTGCATGGACTTTTGTTTCAAATTTTTTTCTTACTCTTGCTAAAAGTGTCGTCATCAAGTTATTTTTTAAATAATGATAATTCAAACAACCATTGTATGAATAAAGTGAAATTTTATTTGGAGGGCTTAATAATGCCACATTCTAAGTTATTTTATTGCAGCATTGACTAAGACAAGATTTAAAAAATGTTAAAGTTCATTACATATTACCAATTTTTTCATTTAATTCTGTGTTTTATTTTAGATCCAAGAATTAAAGCTTTTTCTGAATCGAAATACAATGAATTTAAAAATTGGTTTGACCAGAGGCTAGATGATGCCATAGCGGCAGCAGAAACCCAAAATAATTTGACAGGTATATACAATCCGTGTTGCTCATATCTGAGTACAATCTTTCTCTTTTTTTACATTTGCAATTTGTTTTTTGTTTAGGTACTTTGCCCAATCTATCCGAATTTATAGACAGACTGTACTTAGGTATGCCTTCTCTGCTGCTTATTGCGTCTAGGATATACATTATGAATCATTTCAGATACTAAAAAAGAAATCACGGACCGAAATACTGTCTACGCAAAGCCCTTTGCCAATACTGAAAACGACAGTGATAGGGTAAGAAGAGAAGCCCAGACCAGACTGAATGATATTCAAGATGAAATGATACAAACACAAATTAAATATCAAAAGGAACTAGAAAGATTAGAGAAAGAGAATAAAGAACTTCGCAAGCAGAACCTTTTATTAAAGCAAGGAAGGAAACCAGTTACAAAAAAAATTAAAAGAAGTCTCATTGATATGTATAGTGAAGTTTTGGATGAACTAGCCGATTTTGATAGTGGTTACAATACCCAAGATCAACTTCCAAGAGTAGTTGTAGTTGGAGATCAAAGTAGTGGTAAAACGTCTGTATTAGAAATGATTGCTCAAGCTAGAATTTTTCCAAGAGGTGCTGGAGAGATGATGACGAGGTATATTGAAGAAATGATATATATCGCTTTAGAAATCGTCTTTGAGAAAAATATTTTTATTTTAGGGCACCTGTAAAGGTTACTCTTTCAGAAGGACCGTATCATGTAGCACAATTCAGGGATTCATCAAGGGAATTTGATCTTACCAAAGAATCTGATCTAGCCGATTTGAGAAGAGAAGTTGAACTCCGAATGAGAAATAGTGTGAAAGGAGGAAAAACAGTATCCAGTGAAGTTATTTCTATGACAGTCAAAGGTAATTGGATGGTTAATTTTTTTAGTACGAGATGATAAATGAAACTTGATTTTACATTCAACGTAATAATTGTTATTGGTGTTATTAAAAACCTTTCGTGATTATAGGACCTGGTCTCCAAAGAATGGTTTTAGTAGATCTACCAGGAATAATTTCGGTATGTTTTATGAAAAGTTGTTTTTTAAATATCAATTTTATTTTTATTTTTTAGACACAAACGACAGATATGGCGGCTGACACCAGAGAAAGTATAAAACAGATGACTCAGGCTTATATGAACAATCCTAATGCTATAATATTATGTATACAGGTGAGCATATTTACTGCACAAGACACCAACTTTATATAATTAACTTTATGAGATATTGATAGCTGTTGTTGCTGTTGTAGGTGGTTCAGGCCAACTTACCTATAGTTTATATACATATTTTCAAAAAAACAAAATTTTTCTAAAATTTGCGATAATTCCCATCTATTTCTCTGCAAATATTTCCTTTCTACCAATTCCCAGCGCACTATGTTAACTTAGTATACAATCACTGATTAGCTGCAAAAAATCGGCAAACAGAAGCTTGTTTCTTTAACACATGTAACAGTACAGAACCTGAATATTTAGTACCTGAAGCAAATAAATTTTACTTGCCACCCAAGCGCCGTTTCACACTTGCCGGATCGGGTTATCCGGATCCGGCTAGCTCTTTCACACGTAATTTAATTTTCAAACCGGTTTGGCCGATTGCATTTTGATCACAACAAGAGATGAATTGAGACGCATTGCAATTATTTGGCTTGGCTACTGCCGACATCGTCGCAATAAAAAAAAAGGTTTTATTGGGCGTATCCAATAAATATGAAAACGGAAGGGTTGGGAGCATTTTAGATACTGTTTGAAAATCTGCGACTTCATGAAGAATTTTTTTTAACTATTTTAGAATGTCAATTTCCTCCTTTCAATATCTACTTCTAGCGTACAAGCATTCGACATAGTTGCGTAGAAATATTTAAAAGAATAATTGACACGTGCTGTTCCTTTGAATAAAACCAGACGACTGAACCCGACAAGCACCCGGTAAGTGTGAAAGTGTCGGTACAAATCTATGCACTACTCCCCCTTCGGTCGCCGGTTAGCCGGTACATGGCAGCCGGGCTGTCAGTGGTGGCGACCGGCTGCAACTCGGCAGCCGTTCGCCAGATAGCTTCTTCCGTCACATGTGAAAGCTGCCATAAGACTGTGCACCTTGCTGCCAGGTAACCGGATCCGGTTAGCCGATTCTGGCATGTGTGCAACGGGTGTAAGAATTAATAACAATTTACTAGTGTTTAAACTAATTTATTGTAACCTATATAATTATCAAGAAACCACTCCAATAGATTAAATGATTAAAATAATAAATTGTCCAATATTCTAGCAAAAAAAAAGCAAATGAATTATCAGAAACTTTTTATTCAATGGATTTTTAAAATATAATGGACATTTCATTTTTATTTAAAAACTTCATCAGGACTGAAAGCATTGAAAATTAACAAATGGAAAATAAAGGAAAAAGCAACACAGTATCTATACCTAATTTTCTTAATCTGACATGCAGCACATGCTTTTTGTTCATTTAATATAACTTTATTTAGATAATTTCTACAAGGGACATAATAATATCATTATGAATTATTTAAAATATTTCGTCCACACTTTACAGCAATACTCAGCAATACAATAATTATTTGATTAAAACAAATCCTTATCATTTGGAATTCCTACTTTTTGGGGAGTTGCAGACCTCCATAACTTTTATCATACCAGTGGCAGCTCGTCAGCTTCACCTAAAATTTCCGTTTGATTGTGTAATTTAAAATTATTTTTAATTTTATAATTTAGGTATAATTCTATATGGAAAATGTATTGTATTTGTTTAATACACAGAAATAAACAGAAGTTATGCGGTAAACGCCTTCTAAAAAACATTGCCTTCCTTGAGCGCGAACATCAACCTCGTACCATACAACATATAGATACGCAAGTAACGCAGTTCGAAATCAGTCTGTATTCCGCTTCTCTTCAAAGCGTTGTTTACGGCGGTTGTCATGGCAACGAGGCGGCCAGCACGAGAGTAAACTACAGTGTGGGGGAACGATTGACGTGGATGTTGAAGCAGCGTTGTCATCGCCCATTGCCTGCCTTTAAAAAGTTCATACGATACGCGTCGCCCAGTGCACGATTATAACGGTTCTTAGTTAATATTTGTTTTATATAATAATTGTAGAAATGTTTCCTATGTATAACGCAGTATGTATTTTATTGGAAACACCATTTTCCGATGGAAAATTGAGGACAAAAAGGATTTTTTAAATTGGGAGAGACCTGTGCCTTATTCTCTCAAAATGGAAAAAAGGGGAAGTCAAAAGACAATGTGTACGTTTGGAAGTTTCGGAATGAATGGTATTCGGAGTATAAATGGTTGTGTGGAAGTGTTTATTGAAAGAAACTTTTCTGTAGTTTCGAGTTTAATTGTGGGTGTAAAGTCGGACGTGTGGAATAAGGAGGGATTTAACAATTTTGGGAACGTCACGCGAGGCTGTTGTAACCACAAAGCTTCTTTGGAACATACATGGTTTGCAGAAGTTCACAAGCCGAACTAATATTTCTATTTTTTTCGGTAATGCAAATGTAACTAAAAATTTCCAGATTCATTTAAAGCCGTTTGATCTTAAAAATTTGAAAATTTCTATTTAGTCAATGAATATGCTTCACCTATTCTCAATGTCACGAGCCGCCACTGTGTCATACACTCTAATTTAGGTCTCCTAGATATAAATCAGAGTTGTTTCGAGGCTGTCAAATACTGTTTCCTTAAAACTTTTAAAATTTATGTTATTTATGGAATACTAAACAGGGAGTCACAATTTACCTGAACATTGGATATTTATCGACACATGAAGTGTATTTTCTCCATCAGTTTAAAATTTGGAATGAATTCTAGTTTAACAAATTATATCTGGACAGATATAGCATATTGTCTTTTCGTTTTCTATAGTACGCATTATGGCTATGGTCAGGTGATAGATTGGTAAACTGACAACCAAACAAAAAAGGCATTTGTTTACCTAATACCTCTTACTTCACTAGAAATCTATACAGGGTGTTCTGAAAGTTCGTCAGGAAACTCAGGGAGGTGATTCTACAGACTAAAATGATAGCATGTAATGAAAATTTTTTTCGAATTGTCAATTGTTTGCAAGTTACAGCTTGTCCAAGTTAAATTTTTTTTATTTTTCTATTTAAATAACTTATTTCATTCAAGTTCTATTAGTCTCTCATTTGGCACACCCACTAAGTAGATGACACTTTATTGGACCAATCAGAGAAAAGTTTCATTATGTACCTCTAGAGGGCACTTTACCTAGAACTCAAAATTTGTTTTGTTCATAACTTTTTTCTTTTGCTAGATATCACAGAAATTTAAACATTATTGAAAAGAGAAACAATATTAGAAAAAATTATGTACTCTTTGTTCAAGCCGATAAATGTAACCGTTTACCAGAAAATCGCTATTAATGTATTACTAAACTTCAAATTTTTGATAATTCTTTCTGGAATTAATCAAGTTGCTATGCTGTAATACCATCTCTTGTAAAGCCAGCTTCGTTAGTCAATAAAATATTCCTAGTAAATTTATTACCCTCATCTTATTTATCCACAATGCTATTACAGAAACGAAAAAAAATGTATGATAGTGGGAAATCAACCATACCTGCCTTAAACAATTTTTATTACAATTCGCAACACCAAAGTTACTAATGATATTTATTTGAAGCATGGCAACTTGATTAATTACAGAAAGAATTATCAAAAATTTGATGTATATAACACAATAGCAATTTCCTGGTAAACGGTTACATTTATCGGCTTGAACAAAGGGTACATAATTTTTTCTGATATTGTTCCTTTTTTCAATAATGTTTAAATTTCTGTGATATCTAGCAAGAGAAAAAAGTTATCAACAAAACAAATTTTGAGTTCTAGGTCAAGTGCCATCTAGCGGCGCATAATGAAACTTTTCTCTGATTGATCCAATAGAGCTTCATCTACTTAGTGGGTGTGGCAAATGAGAGACTATTTGAACTTGAATGAAATAAGTTATTTATATAGAAACATAAAAAAATTGAACTTTGACAAGCTGTAACTTGCAAACAAGTGACAATTTGAAAAAAGTTCCATTACATACTGCTATTATTTTAATCCGTAGAATCACCTCCCGGAGTTTCCTGACGGACTTTCAGAACACCCTGTATATCTAAAATAGTTTCATGACAGTCAACTACAGTTTTCTCAAAATTTAGGCAGACATTTTGTGTTCCGAATAATTTCTTTGAAACAACATAACCTTGACCTAAAAATGGACTGTCCCATTTAGATACCATATGCATCGACACTAATTTTCATTTGAAAATAAATCTAATGTTCTGAGGTGAACAGGTACTTACCGTTTCCCAAAACATTGCGTAATTGAAATGTAGATGTTTTCTTTCTCGGAAGAAAAGTGATAAAATGTAGCTTAGGTTAAATATGATTAATCCTATTTACAAAAATTTATAAATTGGAGAATTTCATGATTTAAATTTCGACTATCATATTGCTTCAAAAGAACATATTTGTGGTCAAAATTGTTACCTATTAATCCTATTATATACCACTGCATTGTAACTTAGATTAGAGTTTGGATGATTAAGCGAGGGTTTGTACAAGAAAAGGATGGAGACCTAAATCTGTCTTGCTTCTAAGTAACTACCAAAATATCTTTTTGATATGAAATATGTCCGTTGCGTCATGTAAGATTTCCTCTTTATTTCCTCCAGGACGGATCGGTAGATGCCGAAAGAAGTAACGTAACTGATTTAGTAGCCAGTTGTGATCCGCAAGGCAAACGGACCATCTTTGTACTAACAAAAGTGGACATGGCCGAAGAAAACTTAGCAGATCCTAATAGAGTATAAAAGGTTTTGTGAGTAACAACAGTCAGGAGTATAAATAACTTTATATTTTAGATTAGAAAAATATTATCCGGAAAACTATTCCCGATGAAAGCCTTAGGATATTTCGCTGTCGTAACTGGTAGAGGAAGAAAGGATGACTCGATACAAACTATAAAGGATTATGAGGAGGGATTCTTTAGAAACTCAAAACTATTTAAGTAAGTTGCATATAACTAAACCACAAACCTTATCATAAAGATTCAATGCTTTCCGCTGCCGTCACTTTAACTTGTAACAGATATACTTACTACTTGCTAAATTGCTGAATTCCAAACTGCACATAGCTTCATCTTTTGGGAAAAATATGAACTTTAGATCCAGTTTTTACTATTTGCTCCTCGTAACAAGCTATACAGCAGTTTGAAAGCACATTGCTTTTTTATCACACAAGTATTAACGAAATGCCCTGTTTATTCCGGGCTATTCCGATGTTCGAGGCATGTCCCAAAAGTAGCTTACCTTCATAATTCCACATTGACATTATTCTTCGTCATCCAGTTTGTGGCATCCTTCAAAATAATCTCCATTTGACTGAATAACATGACTCCACATCCTGAAGCAATTCTGGAAGTCAGTTTTTGGAATGGCCTTCAGTGCACTCGTTGCATTTGTTTCAATCGTCTGTGTCGTCGAATTGGTGCCCTTTGAGCAGAATTTTCAATCTGGGGAGCAGTTAAAAGTCTCAGGGGGCTACCTCAGGACTGTACGGAAATTGGCGAAGTTGTGTAATTTTGTGTTTTGCGCATTGTCATGGTGAAGAAGGCAGTCGCCATTCGCCCAAATATGAGGCCATTTTTTTCTCACTGCGTCACGCAGAATTTCAAGGTAAAATTCTTTGTTGATTATCTGACCTCTTAAATCATATTCAGGTGCATAACACCTTCATAATCGAAGAAAACTGTCAACGTGGACTTGACATTGTTCCGACTTTGACGTGCCATGGCCATGACTGAGATAGAAGCTTCCACTGGGAAGATTGTTGTTATGTTTCCAGATCATAACTATAAACCCATGATTCGTCACCAATAATGTTCTTTTTAAGCACATTTTTATCGCTAGCGATTGTTTCCAAGTTGTCCTGAGCTACTTCGAAGCGAAGCCATTTCTGCTCTACCGTAAGCAATTTTGGAATTAATTTTGTACACAAGCTAGTCATTTCCAAATTTTGAGTTAGAAATCTCAAAACACCGAAATTCCAAGGTCATTTTAGCCCACAGTAAAATGACGATCTTCAATCGCAAGCTGCACAGGCTCAATAATTTCCGTTGTTATTTTGTTCGAAGGCCAGAAAGCGAGTTACTATCAAAAGACGTGCGGTCATTTTTAAACCGCTTGTACCTGTGTTTTGCCCATACATTCATCCCCAAAGGTCTTCCGTATCATATCAGTAGTTTCTGCACTACTCTTTACGAGTTTAAAGCAAAACTTGATGAAAATTCATTGGTTACATCTCTCCATCATCAAAATCCGACAAATGATAAAAATATACAGTAAACAAATACATGTTGCGCGCAAACTAACATGTCCTGAATGCAAATCGGTTACTTTTGGAGCTCACCACGTATTCCTACCATATTTGAATCAAAATGTACACTGATTCTAGCTAGTGGATGTGTCAGTTGTGAAGTTTTATATGTTTTATGTGATACAGAATAATGAGTATTGAATTATATTTGAAAATATTATGGTAGGTTTTGTCTAAGTGAATAATATTTTTTAGGGACGGGGTAATAAAATCAACTCAAGTAACAACGAGAAATTTGAGTCTGGCAGTAGCCGATTGTTTCTGGAAAATGGTGAAGGAAACAGTGGAGCAACAGGCGGATGCTTTTAAAGCAAGACGGTTTAATCTAGAAACAGAGTGGAAAAACAACTTCCCCAGGCTACGCGAGCAAGACAGAGACGAACTCTTTGAAAGGGCTAGAGGTGAAATATTGGATGAAGTCGTTAATTTGTCGCAAGTTAGCCCCAAGCAGTGGGAAGAAAGACTGTTGAATAAAATCTGGGAGAAGGTTTCAGATCACGTTTTTGAAAACATTTATATCCCTGCTGCACAGACTGGAACATCAGGTACACTTTCTTGTATTTTCATTTGATTCTTTTTTATTAATATTTTTAAAATTAAAAATATTTGTTTCTAGTATGAAAAAAAATTCGTAACAAACGTTGGAGGAATTTATTCCATTCCATATAATTATTTACTAAATTTCATGTATAACTCCCTAAATGTAAAGTAATCTAACAAATTCGCCTCGGTAATTGAACTGAAGCACTCCATTAGAAGTTTAATGGAGAATGGAATTTTTGTATCCTTCCAGGCTTGAACTACATCTTCACTTGTGATGTAACATTTTACGTCCTTGTCAAGAGCTTTGAATAACTCTAAGGTGTTCAGTTCAGTGTCATTTACACATGCAGTCTTATGTTTAAAAAAATTCTTGATTTCATCCTGCTTCAAAAGCTCCTTATTTTTATAAACGATTGTAATTTCATTTTCAGTGGGGCTATCGCCAAATATTGCAGTGTATGAAATTATGAAGTCTCTTTTTGTAAAGTAGGTTTTCTCGCCACAGACTGATAAGGCTTTATTTATATCGTTTATATTATACATTTGGTAGTGACAGTTAATAATAGGCGGTAAGTGACTAGATCATTTCATTTATCCAAAAAAGAGTGGAAATTTAAACCTACTGGAACGTGAGTTTATCTTTATCCCTACAGGTGCTGAAACGATCCGAGAAATACTGTGTTTTTGGAATTTTCCCTCTGTACATTCAAAGCAGAAAAAATTACTTACCTTAAAATAATTTATTAATTTGCTGTTTATGTTTAATAGTTTTTAGCATCATTTGTCAAAAAAAAACAAAACCAACAAAGCAATTGAATAAGTGCGAATGTCAAAAAAATAATTTGTTTTGAGAACGTTGAGTGTTGAGAGTCCTGATGCTTGAAAACTAGCTATGAGTTCATCTTGCAAGCTTAATTGTGGTGTTTGTATGGAATTTTCAGTCGTTCTTCTGAAATTAAGACTTGATTATCACAAATTTGAGGCTTCATCCAGTTTTTGATCGATTTTTCTAGTGATGTGAGTGAAAATATATAACAAATTGATATATATCAATTTTTGATACATATCAGCTATTATATTTATGTTAATAGCTGATATATATCAATTTTCCCGCCATTTCATGAATAAAGCCAAATTTCAAACATAACCTTACATTTTAAAACTAAAAACTTGTGGTGTGGTAGGCTTGAGTTGGACTGTAGTAGCTCTTGGGTACCTGGAATATCTCCGTCAAAAATGAATATAAAAATCTGAAATTTTAGGGGTGTACTATAAGTGGGGAGACCTAAGAGCGAACCTGATTTCAACTGGCCCTTTCCACCTTAGTAGGTGCAGAGGGGGTGAGGGGTGGTCTTTTAGACGTACCCCCAAGAACGCGTTTCTGGGGGTAGTTTTACGCGTACAATCCGAAAATCGCAAAATAAATAGGGTACGTCTAAAAAAAAACTTCACCCCACCCCCTAGGGTGGAAAGGGGTGAGTTGAAATTACGTGCGCTCTTAGGTCTCCCCATTTATAGTACACCCCTAAATTTTCAGATTTTTAAGTACTACTTTAAAGCAGTTTCTTTATTATAAGTTTTTGATAATTTTTATTTCAATTTTTATCTTTAATTTTTTTTAAGTACGTATTGTGATATACAAAGACTAAATTTTCTTGTTCTAGAAATTTCCCATTTTTCATTTCTGGGTTGATAAAACTAAATTGCTAATAAACAGCGTACTTGCTTATAAACAGTCAGTAGCACGCAACAAAAATTAGAAGTCAGTATGATAAAAAAAATATAAAATTCCAATCTAAATATGAAAAAAAAATAAAGATCACTTGATAACTTTTCTTAAAGTTCATATATATGACATGTATTTGGTGTCAAATTAATCAGCAAGGCATTAGCAATATAAAAAAACTAATTTGAATATAGTTTTTTTTTAACAAAATTCATCTGATATATATAATGATATATATTTTGATATATATCACCCAAAACTAAATAGCATGCTATTTTACATCATTAGATTTTTCATTTCGAGTGAAATTTTTAGAGGGCCCTTACTCCAACATTTAAAAGTTAAAAAGTTCGCTTGCATAGCATTAGATGCGGTCAGTGGCGGCTCGTCAGGTGACGCAGGTGACGCACCCCTTCACCTAAAATTTTCGTTTGGTTGTGCAATTTAAAATTATTTTTAATTTTATATAAATTTTATAATTTAGGTATAATTCTATATTGAAAATATATTATCTTCTAACTTCTTCTTATTAAGTCAAAAGACAACGTGTACGTTCGAAAGTTTCGGAATGAATGGTATTCGGAGTATAAGTGGTTGTGTGGAAGTGTTCATTTAAAAAAGCTTTTCTGTATGTTGTAATTGTGGGTGTAATAGGCTATTGATTATATCCAAAAAAGCAGGGCTAAAAAGGAACTATGACGTTCAAGCAATTTTATTGCATGAATCGTTCAAAGGGTCATTTTAGATGAAAAAACCGCAGAGTGCTATTAAAATAGAGGGTGGAAATTGGAGATGAAAATGCACCCCTTTCAGTTTTTTAATTGTAGCTCGAAAACGAAACAAAATATATATAGTTAATAGGAAAAATTATTTAGAAAATTGAATTTCCCATGGAAATAGCTTATTTAAAAAATTTAAAATGAAAATTTTATGCAAAAAAATCATTAATAAACAATTTAATAAAAGCAATAAATTTGATTTTCTGATTTTTTTTACTTTTTTGTCTCTAGTTTTTTTTTGAGTAAAGATAGGTATAGGCATTGCTTCATAGAAAAAAAAGTAGATAAAATTTCCTTCAAAATTGACTGATATATGGCCGCTCAAACTTAGCCAATTTTTCGATTTTCGCCGCGTTTAATTCTCATTTTTTTTGCAAAAAGGAAGGAAATAAGATGTTCGAGGATTTTCATCACATGACTTGTTCGAAGGGTCATTGAAAATGAAAAAACCGCGGGGTGCTATTAAATTAGAGGGTTGAAATTGGAAATAGGGGTGAAAATGCACTTTTACAGTTTTTTAAATATAGCACGAAAACGAAGCAAAATTTTGGTATGACCCGAACACGTCATGTGATGAAAATCCTTGAACGTCTTATTTCCTTCCTTTTTCGCAAAAAAGAGAATTAAAACGAATAATGGTTAACGCGACGAAAATCGAAAAATTGGCCAAGTTTGAGCAGCCATATATTAGTCAGTTTTCATCCAAAAATACTTTACAATCTCTTGTTTTGAAGGAAATTTAATCTACTTTTTTTTCTATGAACCAATGCCTATACCTATCTTTACTCAAAAAAAACTAGAGGCAAAAATGTAAAAAAAATCTGAAAGTTTTTGCTTTTTTTTCAAAATGTTTATTAACGAATTTTTTGCTTAAAATTTTCCTTTTTAATTTTTTAAATAAGCTATTTAGAAGGGAAATTCAATTCTTTAAATAATTTTTCCTATGAACTATAGTGAGATTTTGCCTCGTTTTCGAGCTACAATTAAAAAACTGAAAGGGGTGCGTTTTCACCCCTATCTCCAATTTCCACCCTCTAATTTAAGGCACTCCATGCTTTTCTCATCTAAACTGACCATTTGAACGATTCATGTAATAAAATATCTTGAATGTCATAGTTACTTTTAAAATCCTGTATTCAATAGCCTATAAAGTCGGGCGTGTGGAAAAAGAAGGGATTAAACAATTTTGGGAACATCACGCGAGGTTGTCGTAACCACAAAGTTTCTTTGGAACATACATGTACGGTGTGCTAATATTTCTATTTCTTATAAAATCTAAATGAAAATCCTTCTCACCAACGTCAGTTTTTCAGTAATATTGCAAATGCAACTAAAAATTTCCAGATTCATTTAAAGCCGTTTGACCTTGAAAATTTGAAAATTTTTGCCAGCAGCGCTTTTTTTATTTCTTTTTACTCAACAATGAATATGCTTCACCTATTCTCAATGTCACGAGCAACCACTGGATGCGGTCCACTTTTGGCTTTCAATCAGTACTTGGTTCGTCTCAGTTCGTTCATATTTAGTCAGCAAAAAAATAATTCCATGTTTTCATTACACCCATCTGCCCAAACAATTTTTCAAACGTATACACATCAAAATATCTATATTTCTAATTTATGATCAGCCTTCAATAATACTCGATATAAAATTTTATGGGAATGAAGTTGATAAATATTTTCTAATGTTTGCAGAAACCTTTAACACTGCTGTAGACATCAAACTCAGGCAGTGGGCGCAATCGGCCTTGCCGGCCCAATCTGTGGATGCAGGTTGGCAAACCTTGAAGTCTGAATTCCAAACATTCATGAAGAAAGCTGCCGATGCCACTGATCACGATGATATCTTCGACCAACTTAAAGAAGCTGTGGTAACTGAAGCCATGCTGAGGCATTCCTGGGAGGACAAAGCATCGGAAATGCTGAGGGTCATTCAGTTGAATGCATTAGAGGATCGTACTATCAGCGATAAGAGGGACTGGGACCAGGCGGTAAAGTTCTTGGAGTCTGCTGTTAAAGACAAGCTGAAGGAAAGCGAAACAGTTCTAAAAGATTTATTGGGACCTTCAGCAAAAGAAAGATGGTTGTATTGGAAGAGTCAGACTGAAACTCAAGCAAAACGAAATAGTGTTAAGAATGAATTAGATAAAATTTTATATTCAAGTCAGGTAAGGCACATAAAATTCCTCATGGTGTTTCTTCTTAACATAATCTCTTTTAGAAACACCCACCTATTCTTAGTTTTGACGAGTTAACGACGATAAGAAACAACTTGCAACGTAACAATCTTGAAGTAGATAATGAATTTATCCGTGAAGTTTGGGATGCGGTGTACAGGAGACATTTCCTAAACCAAGCTCTTGGTAGAGCTTATGACTGTCGGAAAGCTTTTTATTTATATCATCAACAGCAAGATGTTGATTGTTACGATGTGGTGCTGTTTCATAGAATCCAACAAATGATGAAAGTGAGCTCTAATGCCTTACGGCAGCAAATTACGAATAGGGAAGGTGAGTAAATTGATTTTTTAAGCAAAGTATATATTTAGTATACAGTGTTTACCAATTTCCCGAGAAGTTATTGTACAAGTGTTATTTAGCATGTCACGGACTCAATATTTCAGAAAAAACTAACATTTGCTTGTCAGTATCTTGATTCATTTAAGAAATACAGGGTGTTATTCAATTTTGGTAATTTTGTGATGATTTTTTGTATTTTGAGGTATTCAGTTGAAGTTTTGCAAGCCTTATATTTCACATGGGTATACTTCTTTGTGTAATTGTGGTTAAAAAAAAAATCAAAGCTTGAACGGAAGATAAGGGTTTGTGGTAGCTATTTACCTCCCAACCACTTTTTCCACGGTATGCTTATGGTTCAAATGTATTGTTTTTTATACTAAGTGTAAATTTTTTTTATTTTTTGTACCCCATTAGTAAAATTTTGTTTTAGGGTTTAATTTTCAAGATATTGCAATATCTTTGGACATGTAATCAGAAAATTTTTGCTTACATTATGCTTAACGTAACAAAAGACAAAATTGGTATATTTTGACCTATCCATTTTAACAAGAGATTTGATTAAATGTTCTTAATCAAATTGAAGAAATTAGATTAATTTGAAATTATAATTATAAATACGCTACATTCCAGTATTGGAACTTGGGAAAACAATACTAACATAAAAAGTGTTATAAATTAAAAGCTCAAAATGTTGTATCACTTTCACGAATGCAGAATTGAATTCTAATGAAAGAAGACTAAACGTTTTGGAACATTTTTAGTTTTAGGGTTGTCAAATTGCACCACGTATTTTACGCTATAGACAAATGAATATCAAAACGATTTTTTAAAAAATATTAATTGCAAAGCTAACATAGCTAATTTAGTTGTTAGATTAGATGATTAAGCAGAATCATCTAAATTGATGTCATCCAAGGATATTTTTGTAACACTTACGTCTGACTGGACTGACTTCACGACGAAGGCACAAACCTTGACTTTTTGAGGGACAACCTTACCCCCTCCTCCTACAATAAATTTTTTAAGCGTAATTTTGATTAATGCAAGTGAAATTAAAATGTTTTGTTAAAAATAAATTATTGAATAAAAATAAAATATTATTTGTTGTTTACTGCATGTCAATAAATAACAAACCGCTGCTAACTGATTTGGCAATACGATTCTTCCTCGAAACCATTTAACGATTTAAAAAAAAACTTTATAAAATCTATCTAGGGTTATTATGTGCGATTATTTATTTCCGCATATAATTATATCTACCGTTTATACTCATGTATTTTTTGCATTCTTTTCATGCGATGTCTCAAAAACGAATGTGTATGGATTTAATCAAACTTTGCAGTTTTATTTATGCATGTTCAACTGAGACCTTCATTGCTTTTAGTGACGATCTGATTAAAATTGTTTTATTGAGAAAATCGTTTCGATGGTTAAGTATAGAAATAATAACTAATAAGTAGAAACCGTGTGCAAAATTTTATCTAAATCGATCCACCTGATCTCGAAAAATTTGTAAGAAATGGGTACAGAATTCCGAGTTTGAATTTTTAATTTCCTTAAGATTAACAAAGCGCTATGAATGAGACGCGGTGCAAAGCAATATTTATTTAATTTTAATACAATCTTAATTTTTGTTTATGAATGTTAATTTTTTTAGTTTTATCTAGATTCATCTGAACTATAGCTATATGAATCGCCAATATTCCCAATTTTGTAAATTACATGACACATTTTGGACACTATTTTTGAATAAAAAAATTTCGATTTTTTCGACTTTAGTAATTTAAAGCGCACGTTATAATGCTAGTAGAAATGAGAATAGCGATTAGCCATATTTTGACCACTTATTGGCCATTTGTGGCCAATAGATGACCAAAAAATAGCCAAAAATTGGCCTACGCAATTCTTATTCATTTCAGGGTAATAAAAAACAAATGGTCACAACTATACATCTAATCTTGTACGTATATTATTATAAAACTTATAAAAAATTTTCAGAAATAATTTTGCTGAACATTGGGTTATGCATATACTTAAAATTCGTGTATTTGTGCACTCAAAAAAAAACATAAAAACCCTAGTTCCAGCTAAATATGATTAGCAAATAGAAAATAATCTTTATATTTGATTCACGTCTGTCTTTGGTTCCCCACCTATCTAGGGTTTAGCTGTATTGAATTCGCTTTCCCCGGGAGGAATTTGGAGATCAACTTTCCTGGTCATTTTATTTTAATTTTTAGTTTTTCCAATTGCCATGTATGATGTGATCAGTTTATCGAATTTTTTTATAAATGTAAGTACTTTGAGAGGGCAAGGTGTCAAACCTATGAGAAAAGGCGGCCGATTGCCCGGCGGGCCAGTCCGGGCCTGTTGATCACATAAGAGAAATTTGGAAATTAAAAGAACAGCAAATGAGTCGATATTCATTAAAAAATGTTGCATTATTTCGCATATCAAGCACTAAATCAAACTTACAAGAAAGAAAGATGTATAAGAAAGTAACACAGAGTCCAAAACACAATACACAGCGTACTATAAAAAACTGTAGGAGATACAATGAATACTACAGCACTCTCTTCCTCCTTTCCCACTTGATTTTTTTTTTTAAAAAGAATATAGTTATTAACGAAAACCTTCATTTAACTTACAACAAAGTATTAAATTTGGAAACAGTTTCATTATTTTCACACGAAGAATCTGACTCAGTGAATGACTTGGCTTACTTACCCCCTAAATATTTAAGGTAAGAGTAATAATTTTCATTTTAAAAATATGTATACGTTTATAGCTAGAAGATTAGACAAAGAAATTAAAGATGTGTTGGAAGACTACAGTCAAGACAATGAGAAAAAAGTAAAATTACTTACTGGAAGAAGGGTTACTTTAGCCGAAGAATTAAGTAAGTCAGCTCTTACCTTGGTTTGTAAACATCCATGGAAGTTGAACTGAACAATTTTCGGGCTAGTTGTCACGTCGTTGGTTTAGGTTTCTTGACGTTCGAGAGCCTTAATACTCCTCTTCAGAAGAAACTTTGATTCTTGTGATAAGTCGTCTGGTTGGTATTTATATTTGCTGTGTGCATTCATCCATGGCGTTCTGGTGCCATGGTCTTGTAGTTATTGGCAGTGGTCTTGTAGTTATTGGTTTGTGTCGTTGTGGTCCTAGATTTGAGCAGAGGATTCATTTCCAAATTTGTTAAAAGTTCGTAAGATGAAAACAGATTATCGAAACTTTAACAACTTTTTGAAGTGTGCGGGATATAGTTATGTGTATTTGTATGCTCTAAGATTTTTTATTAGTCAAAACTATTTTCTTAAAAATAACTCTTGACTGATCCTTTTGGAGCAAGGGTTTATTTCATTAATTTTTTAAATTATTTCACCGATGATAAAAGCCTAATAATGAAAAAAGGCGAAAACTGCGCCTAAAGTAATTAACTTCAAAATAACATCGAAGTAGTTCTAATATCACATCTCGATTGAAATTGTCTCGATTTTTCTGAATTTTTAATGTCTTCCTGTAGAGTCTTGGTCAAAATCTTCTTTCTCTTACGAGAATTCTAGTGGCTCTTCAAACATCAAGGCACCTAAAGCGACGACATAACCCGTAAATTGTTCATCCGACTCATCACGTGTTTTACTTAATTTTTATTATCTCAATAATTACAACCTTTTTCAGAACGAGTTCGACAGATACAAGAAAAACTGGAGGAATTTATACAAGCATTAAACAAAGAAAAATGAGATCTAGTCTAATTGTTTTAAGAATCAACTTTTTGCTACATTGTTTCTGTTTTAATTATATTACCCATTTATTTATATCACCATTTTCTAATAAATTTTTATTTTCCTGTAACGCATGATTATACACTATCAGTTTCATTTTTTTTTTTGGATTAACTAGATTTTGATTTGTAATTATTAGAAAATCTAGTGCCCAATTCCGATATTTACATTTATCTTAATATTCATCATGATAAGAAGTTCCACGTATACAACTGTATATAAAAACCGAGTTCATGTGTAATATTTTTCATAAAAATATAATTTGTTAGATATTAATTGTAAAACATTTACCAGTAAAATTATTGTTTTGTTTAAAATAAAAGTTGCCAGTTATATATATTTTTTGCTAGTTCCGTACAATCCCCTCATCAATAAATATATTTATTTTACCAACCATTGAATAATAAACAGAGGTTACCTTCGATCTTTACAAACACATGTCATAAGTTAGTTTTCCCAAATTTTGTTTTTTTTTTCGCAATTTTTTATACCGCACCACTGAACAGGCTCTATCAAACATCTGCGGTGCCAATTTAATTGTTTGTTTTTCACCCACCTAGGGCCTTTTTATCATATCACTGGTGGATTGATATGTAGTTTACCTAAAATAGGTCATCAGATATCGCACACTGAAACTCGCATACCAAACACAGTGCTTTAAAGAAATAGTAAAGTACCCTTAAAAACTTGAGGAGATTAAAAAGTGTTTCAAATTTATCAAATTAATACTTTTATTTCGTTTTGTATCATGTACATTTTATAGAACAGCAAAATAATTATTTTAATTGAAAATAAATTAATTTTACTTACAGATAGTAATGTATGCCTTTCCACATACCAATTAGTTAATATTTAATAAATTGTACAAAAACAATTTTCTGAAAACTTGAAAATTGTTTTAATATGTTTGGTGTTTCATCCCCCCCACCCGCTGCCCGCTAACCTTTTCTGTTTAAGAGACAGTCAGGATCAAGAAACGAAGACAATGACACACACACACATACATACACACCCTCCTTACCCCTCCCCTCCCGCGCTGGGCTAAGGGCCACCTTAGCAAAGCGCATCCCAGGCTGCATAGCCGCACTACCCTACCCAACCATACCACACATAAACATGATACTACCCCCGGGGTTTACACAGACGAGCCGGCGAAGCAAGAAGAGCGCCAGAAGAAAGGGCCCTAGCCGGCGTGCCCAGCCAGGACAAAAGGAGGTCCCACAAAGCGCCTACACCGGCCGCATTTGCGGTCGGGGTAGACGACGGATGGGGCCCACCTACGAAGGCTGTCCAGGCCTACACGAGATGAGGCAGGATAAAGAGGGATAATCCCCCTCGATCCCAAATCATTGAGGCCAATTTCTAGCCATGGAATAATGGCGCGGTGTTTCATCCACGTTGACATCAAAAGGATATCGTAATTGTAAAAATATATTGCAGTCATCAAAATTAATCTGTTTAACAAAATTAATTTCCATTACATTTTTTCTCTGCCATTTTGTTGTTTTCATAAGATATGATTAGTTAAAAAAAAAAAAAAGAAAAAAAAGAAAAAAGAAAAAAAAAAGAACAGGCAACTGATAAATGCATACATACTACTGGGTTTAAATGCATTTTGAAAAAAGAATTATAATTCGACTTCATTTGATTTAAGAAAATTTTATTTCAGATCAGTAATCTGGGGAATATGTACTATTACCCCTAAAATACTGACCTCCCTACTTAAAGTTACATCCTGTACATATTATGCAAAAAAAAATTCCAAAACCTTAAAACACTGGTTTGATTCTAAAGCTAAAATTAATCTTATCGAGGCCCGGGGCTACAGCTCAGAGTAATAAGTAAAGGGGAGGCCGCATTCCCTATTTCAGTACACAATGTAAACATGTAACCTCAACCTATTGTATGTTGATAAACAAATGATACATAAGTAAACACAATGGTCCCTGGTACAGTGGCGTACCGAGTTTAGGTTTAAAATCTATCATAATATAAGGAAACCATAAAAATTACACTTTTTAATAGAATAAAATCAGAAGTGCTCGATTATTTAAGCTTTCATGTGTAATAAATAGACAATAAATAGGAAAAAGTTAATGGTTTCTTCAAAATCTATAATTAATATTTTAAAAACATTTCCAGAACAAAAGAGTGACTAAAGAAAACTCCTCGATTGAAACTATCATTATACTATAGCTATAGCAATGTCATTGCCTACTATTAATTCTATTATTTCATAGTAGTTCTCGATTACTGGAAGAACATTTATTAAAATAAATAATTTAAATAAAACTACAAGAAAAGGAGCAAAAATATATTTAATTAAAATCTGCTGGAATATAAACAATGCAAAGAAAACAAAACATATTTGTACTAAAAGTAACGGAAAAATGAATTTACATTGAACAACATTTAATCGTATGGGAAAATAAGCATGTTTTAAATGTACGCAACAAAAATAAGCTGAATTTTGAGCTCACAACATTGACAGCTCGTCTCTTATGGAACAGGGACAACATGTGATTGAAGATGTTTTATAGCAACATCTATAAAATTTCCTTCACTGGCAATTTCTCGAAGAGGGAACCTTTGAGACGGCACAACCATTTCATCAACACTGTGCTAAAACGTATTACCTTCCAAATGTTGTATTAATAGGCACAGCTCCATGTGTGAGACATCGTTTTCCAGTTACTGTTACCTTAATATCTGTAGCACGGAAATGCTTCGACAGACATAATTATCCTTTGAAAAATCATATTCAGATATGGCGAAATTTTCTAGCCACACTGCTCGTATCGCAGGATCTTATGGTATTCTACAAATAAACACAGAGCTAGTGTCAGTATCAAAATACAAACATAATAAATTAACAAATAAAATACTTAGGACACCTTACACCCTTGTAAGAACGCCCATGGAAACAATGTCAAACTTACTTGTGAAAAGAAGTAGCACATATTTGGCTCTTTTCCTGTAATTGTCGGCATATTATACGCCGCTTTGGCATTTTTATTGAAATTAGATAAAAAAACAGTTTAAAAAGACACAAAACACTGAACTCGGCTAATATCTATTTCACAACAATAGACTGTAATAATGGCGTCCCCTTTAGAACCGTTTAATACCAGGCAATGATGCCACTTACAGCGTTTGTATTGCTAGGAATTTCAATAATGTATTTTTTTTCAGATATTCAAAATCTATAATTATAAAACAAGTTGCAAGAAAATAGTGTCGTAGTCTTATGCATATTACAATGTAACTAATTTGTAAGTCGAAGTCAAGAATGAGGTAGATCCTTGTACGATAATCAATTAAAATGACCGCTGTACCTAGCTATAAAGATAAAAGTGTAACATTGGCATCAATGTCAAGGACATCGCAAAGTACCAATGTTTGTAAATACACATATGTCAACACTTCACTATCGAATGTAAATAAAGGTGTCCCCTTTATTTATTAGTCTGAGGGCTACAGCCCCCGTGCCCCCCACCCCCTTAAGCCGGCCCTTAGTACAGGCTACAGGGATATCCATAGAATATCGTAATAGAAGGATAATTGAAAAGTAGAGATTTTTTCCTCTACAGATTGACAGTACCGACAATTTTTGTGAAAAATATTTTTTAGGTTATGTTTTTATAGGAATTTAAAAATGGAAAGTAATTGTAATATAAATGCTCATAATATTTGTAGAATTTGTTTAAATAAAGATTTGGCAATGAAGTCTCTACTTGAGGAGAATTTTATAACCATTTTTCAAGAAGTTACTACTTTGGAGGTAATATCTGTGCTAAAGCTTCAAAAATTTCTATACAGACATATAATTTTTTAGTATATCGAAAATGATCGTATGCCTAAATCAATATGTTGTTACTGTGTGGATAGTTTAAAACATTTTATTTCATTCAGATTACAAGCTATAGAGAACGATAATTTGTTACGCAGAGTTATATCGGCACAAAACCCTAGTTATTACAAAGATGAAAGTAACGTTTATTTGGATGATATTTGTATCAGTAATGAAACTGATGAATACAAAAATAAGTGTCAAGTTATAGAGAAAAGTGCAACCATAGTTCAAAATGAAAGCCATGCCAGAAACAAATTTGAATGTACTGTATGTAACAAACAAGTTAAAACGATCCATTCTTTGCGAAGGCATATGAAAATTCACTCTGGTATTAAACCTTACAGTTGTACCTTATGTGGAAAGAAGTTTTTAGAACAAGGCAATCTAACAAAACACCTAAGAAATCACAGCAAAGACAAGAAACATCAGTGTAACGAATGTGGTCTGCGATTCTATGAAAGAAATAAATTAATGATACACCTTAGGACTCATACAGGGGAAAAACCATTTACTTGCAAAATATGCAATAGGGCGTTTGCTACACATGCTCAGGTTCAAATACACATGAAGGTAAGATAATATTTTATTTGATCATTTTTTAAGTTTCATCCTAAAAAGTTGTCGAAAGAGATAGATTTAACAAAGATTACAGTTTATCTATGCAAAGACTACCATTTTCTACGACTGGTAGTATATGATTACTTTTATCTTCTTATTATCTGAAATCTATTGTCTTATCTAGTGATGTGAGCCCAAGAAGATTTTCATTCGTTCTTTGAGAACATCCACAAATTTTAGACAATATGCCGCATAATCCCTTACGGTAGTTTCTTAAATTCATGTTTGTTCTCGTTTCATTCTCGTTTGTGCTTAGAAATATTCTCTAAAAATAAATTCTCAAGGATTTTGTGTAATCTTCTCCTACAATATTGTTTGTTATAGCTTGTAAAATCTTTAGTATGTTTTTATACAATAAAGTACTGCAAAATTTAAAAATTTATACTTACATTTATGCACTTAAAAAATCGAACTATTTGTATAAATCCGAAAGTTATCTTAATCTCAAAATATTTGACAAGTACATTAATATACAGGGTGTCCCAGTGTCAGCGTACAAAAATTTACCAGGGGGTAGACCAGGCCAAAATAAGATTAAAATTCTTATAAAATATTTTTCTGCCATGCACTCTCACGGAGTTACAAGGTGTTTAGAAAAAAATAATAACAACTTTCCGCAATAACTCAAAAACCCTTTCAGGGATTTAAGTAATTTTTGGGTAAAGTGTATATCTATTAAAGGTCATTAAAACTACATGGTGCTGATTTCGATCTGACGCCAGGGGCAGCCTAGGCTAACTTGTCCTCAAGGTTATGACTTCATAACTTTTGCATATCCTAGTTTTATATGATTGGATTACGTTTTCCTAAATCTGCAATTGATTCTGAACAAAAAATGTGCTCTTGTTTCATAGCTCAAAAATGAACCGTCTTCGAGTAAATTGGGTCTAAAGTATTGACTGCATTAGTTCGTAAAAAAATGCATGTAAAGATTTAATTTCTTGTTATCTAGTAAGTACCCGTCATTATAAAAAACAAACTTGTTTACCGTTGAGGTACAGTTTCCCGTGAATATGAAGAAACTAAACAAGTTTTCTATGAATTATTTAATATTTGGTTACATATAGGGGAACTGAAAATAAAATTGAAAATTATGTAACAGAAACGAAATTATGTTAGCAAAATGACAATATTAATAATAAAAATAGAAAATAATTATTTCAATAAATGCTCGAAATGCTGCCCATTTACTTCAATGAATGCCCAACATCGTTTGACCAAGGAATTGTAAACCCTTCGCAAATCAACGGTTGCTTGAATTTGCTTGGTGGCTGCATTAATTTTTTGAATTGTCTCTCGTGTTACTGGGTTTGGCATACACCAGTTGTTTCATATGACCACAGTAATAAAAATCAAACGGGTTGAGGTCAGGGAACCGGGAGGCCACATAATAGGTCCATTTTTCCGAATTCAGCGTTCTGGAAAATGTAAATCAAACCACTCCGATACCTGTCTTCTGTTACGAGTAGATGCTCCATGTTGTTGGTAGTACATTTGATTTCTCAAAGATAATTGAACGTCATCTAGTACACCATCAACAATATTTTCTAAAAAATTCGTGTATCTCTGAATTCAAACGGTCTACAATGATTTGAGGAGGCAGAATGACTCCGTTGAAGATTCCTCCCCAGACATTTATGGAGAATCTTCTTTGAAATGCAGAGGGTCGTATCACATGCGGATTTTCAATGGATCAGGTGTGAACATTTTTTAAACTATTTATAACATTTCTCGTAAAGATAGTTTCATCACCCCACTATATCTTTTGATGGAAATTTTCGCCATTATCGATATTTTCTAACAACCACCTGCAAAATTTTTTTCGGAATCACCAGGACGCAAAATTTGTACTTTATGTAGGTGGTATGGGTGCAGTTCTTCTCGGTTTAAAATTCTCCAGACGCTGCTTCGTGAAATACCTACTTGCGTTGATATTCTTCGGGCACTGGTGGAACAATCATCAATAACAGCAGCATTCTGTATTTCCAATTTTAACATTCCCAGTTTCACGGACTCTTTGGAAAACTCATTGGAATACGTGCTGTGAAGGTTGCCTTCTATTTGGAAATCTGTGTAGATATTCTCGTGAGGCCACTAATGAATTTCCATCACAGAAACCGTAGACAAATATCATATCAGCATATTCGTTGTTGGAAAATTTCATAATATTGTTGTTTTGTAAACTTAATTTCTAGTAACTTCGAGTACTGTAATTAATTTTGACATGTACACTTGTAAACAACTTTGTTTTTTATAATGACAGGTACCTACTAGATAACAAGAAATAAAATCTTCACATGCATTTTTCTACGAACTAATGCAGTCGATAACTTAGACCCAATTTACTCGAAAACGGTTCATTTTTGAGCTATGAAACAAGAGCACATTTTTTGTTCAGAATCGATTGCAGATTCAGGAAAACGTAATCAAATTACATAAAACTAGGATATGAAAAAGTTATAAAGACATAACCTTGAGGACAAGTTGGCCTAGGCCGCCCCTGGCATCAGATCAAAATAATCACCATGTAGTTTTAATGACCTTTAATAGATGTACACTCCACCCAAAAATTACTTAATTCCCTGAAAGGGTTTTTGAGTTACTGCGGAAAGTTATTATTATTTTCTAAAAAACAACACCCAACAACGCCAGAAGACAGCACAGAAAAAAAATTTATAAGAATTTTAATCTTATTTTGCTCCGGTCTACCCCCTGGTAAATTTTTGTATGCTGACACTAGGACACCCTGTATATATCCAATGTTTTTATTTTAGACACACACTGGAGAAAGACCGTACACTTGTGATATTTGCCAAAAAACATTCCCATACAGTGGCTCTTTAGACACTCATAAAAAAATCCACACCAACGAGCGTGCTTACATTTGCAACGATTGTGGAAGGTCATTTACTCAGAAAGTCAATTTAATAGGACATATTAGAAGTAAACACACAAATGAGTGTCCTTTCATGTGCAGTGAGTGTGGACAGTCTTACCCAACTCGAGAACAATTAAAAAATCACTCTAGGCATCACACCGGTCAAAAGAAACCACTTATCCATACTTGCAAAATATGCGGAAAAGCATTTGCCTCGACGGGAGAAGTGAAAATTCATACTCGAATTCATACTGATGAGAGACCTTATCAGTGTGATTTCTGTGGAAAAAAATTTAGAGCATCGTCACATATGACATCACACAGGAGAATACATACTGGAGAGAAAAATCACAATTGTAGTTTTTGTGGCAAAGCATTTAGGGAATCTTCGACATTGAAAATTCACGTTAGGATACATACCGGGGAACGCCCCTACAATTGTACAGTATGTGGAATGAAATTTACTCAAAGCAATACTCTCAGCGCGCATATGAAGACGCACGGACATATTCAAGAAATTAAGTAGTAATACTTATCATAAGAAATAAGGAAATAGATAATTTCTAAAAGCATTATAGATTTTTATTAAATGAATTCAAAGTATTTGTGAATCATATTTTGTTCTTGTTTCAATCAAAGACCTATAATTAGCTGGGTGGAATTTAGAAACAGAAAATGGCTTGAATATGAAAATTAATTTTTTATTCCATAAATCTTGTAAAAAAAGGTTTTAAGTAATATACAGAGTGATTCAGTAATAATGTCATTAATTTTAAGAGAAGATAGGGAAAAATGAGTAGAATACGAATACGCGATTAAACAAATTTTAAAATGCATATGCTGAAAAAAAAATTGATATAATTATTTATTATTTAAATCCTTTTTCGGACCGTTCCTGACTGCCAACTCCCACAGACTTCTAATATAAAACAGACTATGCTAGTCATTCATAAATAGCTCTTTGTTTACTTGACATTACTTTATAGTCCATGAAAAGGGGATTAAAGGAGGGGATAATAATGTAGAAAAATGCTTCACATATTTTAAATTAACCGTAGGCGCATCATATAATTTATGTAGCAACTAGCAATAAAAAATTCTTAGTTTATACTTACTTTAGTCCGTAATTTTCATCATTTATTTTTTTCAGTTAATACTTGTTCAGATCTTAACACAATTATTGCAATTAATTTCAGAAGAAAAAATAAAATGGTAATAACTCAGCTTTTAATGCCTTTTTAATCTATATGGAGCTACATCGAATAAAGACAGCTTTTTAGCTAGATACATGAATGTGTAAGATATTTTTTATATTTAAATATTGGCAAGTATTATTCATTTGTTAATAAAAACAAATGTATAAGGATAATGGGCAATTTTTTTCGAACGTTATGTTATACAGTTTAGTATTATTAACGTATTCACTACATTTTGTAATTGAATATGAGTTTTTAGTATTACATATGTTCAACTAATTATTCAGTTTGTAGTATGTATACCTTATTATGTGACTTATTGCTTTTCAATGAGTATGGTACATATCTACCTAATTTAAGACGAGTTCTGAATTAAAGGGAGTTAAGGGGCAACTTGCTTATTTTTTAAAAAATCGAGTAACATTTTTTCTTTCGATTTTCTGTCTTTATTAGGCCTTCCAAACACATGTTTAAAATTAATGACATTATGACTGAATTTCCCCGTATATAAAAAATAGGAATTAGAAAATTTAATAAAAGTAGTGATGATTTGGGTACACTATATAAGAGAGTAATGAATTCATTGACATTAGTGTACAGAGAATATTATAAAAATACTGCCATAGCATCGCGGTTTTCCTTTGCGGTTTCATCCTGAAATTCGTGAGTTTGTTTATGTTATTCAGGGGGCTTGAGAACCAGGAACTTTCACCAAATTTAATTTAATAAGGAATGGGGAAATTTTTACCCAATATACCACAAAAGAATTTTTTTTGGACCAGTATTAGTGATGTGCTTATTAGCCCTTTTATACTGAACTACTTGAGGGTGTGCCCTTAAATGTAATCCATATATGTTTTTTTCCGATAATGCTCCACCTCATTTTAGATGTAAAGTGCAGGATTATCTAAATAATTGATATATCATATTGAACCAATACTATAGCATTCATGGTTTCCAGATTGGAATCCATGTGAGCATTACCTGTGGATTTATAAGAAAAGTTTGGTATGTGAGTGAATACAATAGCAAAAAACTCAGTCATCTTAAAAATGCATGTTATTGGCCTGAAATTACTCCCAAATATGAAAAAAATGTGGATCCACAGACAAGATGTTTGCTGGAGCACTGTCAAAGAGCAAAACTATTTCTGGAAAAAAAAAGAATTGAAAAAGTGGAAAATTGAACAAAGAAAAAAATAATTATTACCAAAGAAACCAAAATTCCTTCATGTGGATATGCGAAAGATGTGTATAGGTTTCGAAAAGGATGAATATATTTTATTTTAAATTATTATTTTAATAAATTGTTCCAATTTCATTCAATGTGGTGGTTGTTCTTACTATAATGATGATCTTTCCTAAAAATCAATATTTTTTATGAGTCATTGTTACAAAAAGCAAAATTTTACCAACATACTTTAACATTAAATTATTTAATTTGAAACTTTTTTGCAAAATATATGGAGTAATTTTTTTTTAAAATTAGGGTTAACGAGCTAACGACTAAAAATTTGTATCTTGCAAAATCAATAAAATGAAAAGAAGAAGAATATGAAAACATGTAATTTAAATAAAAGATATATTTTACTTGTACAATTTTGTTTACGCTCCCATTAATAAATAGGTAAATGTAATATTTGATTAATCTACTAATTGGAGATTATCAAACTTCTCGGTATCATAAAATGAAGCTTTCACTTGTCTGCCCCCAAAGAACCGACCGTTTAAGTCGACTACTGCTTTAATAGCGCTTTCTATTCTTAGAAATTCCACAAATATTCTAACAGCTTCTTCGTGGTCGTCATGAGGTATTTCGTGTATTATTACACTACCCACCGGACCATATTTAGTATTGCATTCATCCTTAACCTCTGGTTCCAGATCATCATCTACTTCTCCAGGACCCACCATATTTTTCAGCAGTACCACCTAGAAGATAACGATCTTTAATAATTTATGTTTGCGTTAAGACAAATTTTTAAGAAGTGTACAATATAAATATCTACATTCATGGGACAGACACGTCTACATTGAAAATAATATAAAGGGGGAATGTACCATACAATTTTATCATGTGGAGTATGGCTGCACCCAATATATTTTCATTTAAATGTCTAGCTAAGTTAAATTTTAAAATAGTTTTAAATTTTTTTGAAGGCAAATACAGTGAAAATCGGTTATAACGACCTTCAAAGGACCATTTGTTTCCGGTTGTTATAACCGATAAATGTAATAAGCAATTACATATATTTTATTTAAAATTTTTATAGAAAAAATGAGAAATTTTTAGTATTTAAGTATGTACATGTATTGCTTTGTGTTCAAAAGATCTCGTACGCTTCATTTTCAATTAATTGTTTTCGAATAGAGGCTTTATTTTATTTCTATCCTTCCAAATTGTTGAAATCATCGTAGTATGACACGCCACATTCTTTTGCTTGCTTACATTAGTTTCTCCAATTTTTAGTCTCTATATTATATGTGATTTTTCTTCTTTATTATAAACATTTTTCTTTTCGACATGGATGTAGAAAGTGGTAATAGATAAATATATATAACTGTATAGATAAGTCGTAATTTGTCCCAAACGAACTAACAGGTATCAAAAGACGGGAGACGGGCGGAAGAGCGGTGCATTGGTTTTAAGGCCGTATATCACTATTGGTCGTTATAACCGATAGATTCTATGGTAAATGTTTATAAAAACGCATCGCTAAATCGAAATGTTGTAAATGGTATCATAGTAAACAATATTTTTAATATGGTATTTCTATAGGATTTAATTGGGACTTCCAAATTCCGTTGTTAAATCCAATATGTCGTATAAAGCAATGTAGTTATAACCAATTTTCACTGTATATTCAATTATCTTGTATTTAATAAACAGAATATCTCAAGCCAGCAAGGGTGGGCCATGACTAGCTCATTGTTTTATAATATTAGTGTGCCAAATCAGCCGAATTTCCATAAGGACCTAATTGTTAACTTCATTACCAATCATATGTTGCATGACAAACCTGTAGTGTGGCAACTTCAATGTTACTTTCTTGAAATATATATATTTCTAATCTAATCTAAATCTAATTCTTTTATAAATAATGTCTGCATTTTTTATCTATTTTAAACTTGAAAAGATACATTTAGATTATTCCCAGCCCATATACATTAAAACATTATTAGTTTTAAATATTTTAATTTATTATACTTGTAACCGTAACTGTGAAAGAGCATGTCAGATGTATTTGTATGAATAATTAGATCGAAATTTGTTTGAATTTTGAGCACTCGAGAAACTTAGAAATAACTATGAGCACGAGATTAAAACTCTAATAAATGTTTTATTGTAACTTGTGATGGTAATAGTTTAAATAACTAAGTGGATTTCACAAGGCCTAACGACACTAGAGTGTATGATAATTCAAGAAACATAGAAATCTTAAAAAAATATAGATAAAATTTGGAACAAATACATTGAAGATTAATAATAGAGACAAAACGTCTGAATCTGGTTCGAGCTGAGGCAGTACAATATTGGGGGACATGAAGGCTTGCAAAAAATGTAATAAAATTTCCAGGGTCGTATTTAAAAATATGAAGTTGATGATGGTCCTGGAGAGACAAAACATTACATATAAAAATTGATTATGCCATTTGATAGAGGGCAAAAAATTGCCATGAGAAAGTGTTCTTCTTTTTTCAATATCACCTCAAACGAGGCTGAAATTAAACAAAAAAAGATTTCCAAAATTCGTTTTTTTTTTCAAATATTTCGAAAACTAATCATGATTTTTTAGAAGCATAATGTTGGTCCCCTGATTATGCAACTTTGTCCCCATTTAAGCTATTTCGTATATCTTACCGTTTCCGAGATTCACTATTTTGGAACAGTAATTTGATTTCCTTCAACTTGTCAATTAAATTTCGGAAAAATTAAAAATTATTAAAACAATAAGATCAATATTACATTAAAACAACATTGTTTCATGGGCTGTGATTGGTGTAATTTTTCATGAGATTCTATTCAACCAGTCAGCGATCGCATTATCTCGAGCGTAGGCGTAATGATTTGTTCACGGTTTGTTACTGTTCATTGTACATGAATCATTATTGGTGATGTCAAGATTTAGGGATTTTTCGGTTACCGATCAGTTACCAGTCGTGCAATGTTGGGTTGCCTAAGCTCGGGGGTCACATGGCTTCTAAACATTTATGAAGGCTCTTTAGATAGAAAAAATATATATAAACACAAACATAAACCTCAACAAATATGTAACATTTATCAAAATTTCTGAGACATGTCAATATAATGATCTAAATAATCAAGGCAGCCTGAAAAAAAAATCCTGAAGTGTCCTGCCATGCATGGAGACTCGCTGCAACAGGGCAATGGAAAATACTAGAAATAGCACGTATGCTGTGATTCAGCGAACGATAGAGATATCTTGCTATCAAATGTAAAAAAAGAGTATTTCCATTGCTGTTACAATTTTCTCACAATTTTTTTCATTTAAAATCTTTTAAATACTGGCTTTTTATCTTTTAAAACTGCACATTTTAAGCTTTTGCATTGCTCTCATATTAACAGTTTTTCTATTTGCTTTGCTTAGCATTTTGAACATGTACGACATAAACAGCCTAGTAGAATACCAAGTCATAGTATAAAAGCAATGCAAAAGTTCAGTGTGAATATGAATTAAACAAATAGCAAAAATTTTTAGTCTGTGCTAACTGTGGCCAAATTATTATAGTAATTTTTTTCTAATTATCCATCAAAATTGAGAGAAAAATGTAGCAGTAATAAACATTGAATTTAGTAGCAAGATTCCTCTCAAATATTTAGCAAAACTCAGAATCACACAATACGTAATTTTATATCTGTGGCATCCAAAAATATTCACATATTAGGGTAGTGATTTTCACAAATTTCAAAAAGATACCTATATCTTGAAAATTGAAAAGATATTTTAATAAAGGTCGAATTTAGTTATCACCTCTTGCCGGTTTGATGATGACTCTTGGGACACTCGTTTACTAAATTCCACATACCTTACTAGGATTCTTCATTATTTCTGTAATCGTGGGTTGTCCTGGAACTTGATTTTGTACCCCTAGTGAATCTTCGGATTGCAAAGGGGGTGAAAGGATTTCTTTTTCATGAATAATCCTCCCACCTCTCTTTGAAGTCTTTTCTACTTGTAGAGCACTTGACATTCCTTGCTCCATACGACCCAAACCTTGTCCCTCTTTAAACCCATATCTAGCCATAATTTTGGCTGCCACTGATCCACCATAACTACTTGTAGATGGCTGAGGTTTGTTAGGGAATATAGGAACTGGTTCGGCTGGTTCCTGAAGACTGGGAGGTGGGGCTATCGCTACACCTCCACTCGGCCTAGGCTGTTTTGCTACTGGTTCTTCATCCTCTTCTTCATTCCACCTTCCTGCAACCCAATTGCATAATCAATTACAAATAAAAATAGTCTTAATGAGTATTTACCAGCAAACCCGCTACCAATGGGTGGTTGTGTCATTTGTGGTGCAGGTGGTATTGAAGGTGGTGGTGGACTTTCTTCAGGATCATTAAATCTACTTTTCCGTTTTTTCTCTTTTCGTTTTTCCTCTTTCTCACTTCCTCTGTCTCGATGGTCTCTCATTTCTTTTACCACTTTTTCATATTCGTTTGGCCATAAAGGATCATATTCATCGACAACATTCCAATCGTATTCACTGCTGTAAGTGGATGAACTTATTACAGGTAATCTAGATTCAACCTTTCCTTTAATGTTTATTTTTGGAAAAGTAGGATATACATCATCATCGTCTCGTTTAGATTTTAGATCAATTACAGGGGCCAGACTAGCTTTACGTTGTTGTTCACGTTTAGGTTGTGTCACTGTAGCTTTTTTCAGTTGTAATTGCGATTGCAATAGTTTAATACTTGATGACCATCCTTGCACTTTTTCTGTAGCTGTGGTTTTAACATCATAATCATCATATAACGACATTTTTATTTAAAATTATATTATTGATGCTACAGCAATATTTAATTCTCAAATAGTCTCAAACCGCCAAACAAAAATATTACAGTCACAAACACAAATAAAATGATACAAATTACTTCAAAGTCAAATAAAAACAAAAATATTTGTCTATATTTAGTGTCCACACTTTTTTTAGGTTAATTGCCTTGTGTCCTCTTCTGTTTACTGTTTACCTTCTTCCTTCTTCCCAAGGATATTTAACAAATATCCTTGCCTTCTTTCTTCTTTCACTAGCTGCTTTCCAATTGACAAAAGTTGTACTTCGGAACGGATCAGAAGCACTTCAGGAACATTAGAGTAACAGCACAGCAAAATAAATTAGTGATGGGACTACTCGAATGAAAATTATCGATTATATCGATTATGAAAATCTCTCGAGATATCNATTATTTCAATATATTTTTAGATAAAAAGGAATACATCTGCTTTTAAAAGATTACAAAATATGATTAATAAGTTCAGCACTATTCATGGAAAAAATGAAGATTGAAAATCACCTCATATTTTTCAATGTAGCATATAAATAACAGTTTGTAGTACTACTGTATTCTATTTGTATTTATTGCATTCACCCTTCAGCATAATATTTTCAGAGAAAACACAAAGATACAAGTATGACTTTTAATATACTTTATATATATACTTTAATATACTATGACTATTAATTATATAGTGGCTGCACAAATCTGTCTAAAACTGACTTAAGATACAGTACTAATAGTGCAAATATATTATTTAAATATGAGACTATGAATTTTTTCTTTGTAAATATGAAGCTATAAATAATTTTCTGTGTATATGCCAGAATTGTTATTTCTTACTTGTTTGAAATGCTAAGCGTTAAATAATGAAAATTTAACTTTAAATCTTGGTAATTAATTTACATACTTTATTTCTTGAACCCAATACTAATTCGGTCGAAAAAAAATAGTAATAAATATCATTCGTCGTTGTTTAAAACTATATGGAACCGGTAAACGGTTTATTCCAAATCAAGGCCGTTCCTGAAAAGAATATTGGATAGAAGGGACACAATTTTGAAGGTGAACCCTATACATCGATATCAGTATGCCTACCACAGACCAGCTAGACTGGCTTATAGAGCGACTTTTGTGAAAACACTTTGGAGCCTGATTTGGAGCCCAGCGCTCAGTCGTGTCCTAGCATTTGACGTGTACGCATCGCTGTGATTTCGATAATTAGACGTTTTATCATGGGCAAATATATTGTAAAATAGAATATAATAAAATAGAAGGAACATATAAAAGGTAAATATGTACGCCATTTTTTCGGTTGACGTCACAAGTTTCCAGGGTTAGCTTTATAATTTTGTTCACCCACATAGTGTAGTGATTAACGTGATATTGTAATCATAAAATAATGAATGAATTACTGTAAAATATTTTTAGTAATTATTTATTTTATGTGTGTCTCAAATTTTTATGAAATTTTACCAATTCCTGTCATTTCGAGATAGCTGAAAATTAATTAACTATTTTTTTCAATTGAAAAAATCGCAAATAAAACTAATTTCAGATTCATGTTCAGCACCCTGGAAAAGGAGAGTTGGCAAAATGCGATTAGAAAAATTAGAGAGTTTTGTCACAAAAAAAATAATTAAGTACGCTTCGATTTTTCAAACCTAATATTTAAATTTTTACAGATTTCCAACGAATGTTGACATAAAACGAAGATGGGTGAAGGCTATTAAAAACAGGACTGGACACTAGTAAGTACATTATAGTATATATTGGCGGTTTCGTAATAACAAGTTCTTATTATAATAAGGATAAATGCATAATAAAGCCAATAAAATGTGAAGACTGTGTAAATAGTTTAATGTCAAATATATAGTATTCGTACAGTCAATTAATTTTTATTAAAGATCTTGGTTGTTTGACGTTCCATCTCGAGATGTCGTAGTAATATGCCAAGAAACAGAAAATTTAATAAAATTTTTTAATAATGATGAAAGCAGAACACCTAGGCTACAGAAAAATAAAATCGTTTATCATGTATTAAAAAACTTTCTAAATGTGAACATATATGAAAATTTGCATGAACATCAATTTGATAATTTGCCTAACAATTGTAATAATTTAATAGAACTTGTAAGGGCTGAATGTGAAAAGTATATCGATGTACGAATAAATCATCAAGTCAAATTATTTAATTCGGTAAAATCTACGAAAAGACAAATATTAAATAAATTAATATTATTTAGAGGACAATAAATATATTTAAATTATTTTGTAGTTTTATTTAATATGACACTAAAATTTTCTGAATGACAAACTTAAAATTGAATATTTGTCATAAGATGCAATATAATGTTTAATATGTAATAAAAATATTACTTAATCCGGATCTGCTTAAAGATGCGCGCGATCAGATTGCCTTCCACACTCCACTTCCCCGGATTTTGCATTCACTGGTACCCGTGCATTGGAATTAGATACGGCCAGTCTAGGTGGTCTGTGATGCCTACAAACCTGGCGAATTAGTCATTACAATGGCTTTATAACCTACTTTCTAGAGTAGAATATGTGCTGGACGAGAAAAAGATAGTTATTTTTGGACACAGTAAGGGCTTTTGACAATAGGTACCTCTTGTAAAGCCTTAAATGCTACCAGACCGTGGTAGGGGCTAACATACCACTCTATAGGTAGCTTTGTTTTGGTTCTGAAATCAAGAACTGCATGCTATTAGTACTTAATTGACGGAGAACTGTATTAAACTGTATCCTGAACTGCTTGAAAACTCCTAAAAAACGAAAATGGCAGTCGGTCGTCCCACAATGTTTTCTGCATATACAGGGTATACAGGGGAGCTCAAAATAGTTATAGTACTTCATAAAAAAAAATCCTATCGGGCCTCGTTGTGGAATTATTCGTCATCAAAGAAAGAAGTTTGAAAAACAAATTCCAATTATAACTTCTAAATCGTTACCATGACAACATTGAAATTTGGTCAATTAAGGTAAGTCATGATAATGTTCATTTCCAAGTTTAAACTGATATTTAATATGATTTGATATGGATTATACAGGAGTAGACGAAATTATCCATTTAAATTTAAAAATCATAAAGTTAATTTTTAATTTGCATTTTTCGCTCTGACTAGACTTACATCAAAAACCTGTACCTAAATGATATTTTTATAGGAAATTAAATTTGCTATAAAAGGTCCTTAGTATCTAAGCTTACCTGATTACCTCTTTAGTCTAGTATACTCTGAATTTTTGGATTTTGATATTCACAATACCAAAAAGTCAAAGATAAAAAAAAATATGATTAAACATATCAGCTGACCCTCCCAAATGTGACGCCTATGGTTACAATTAAAAGATCATTTTTACATCTAAACGCTTTCCGTATGAGTGTTAACCTAAGTTTGATCCTTGTAGATAAACATCGATCTGGACAATTAAAAAAAAACAATGTCAAACATAAAGTAGTTAAAAAAATTCTTATTACGGCCCTGATCAGTGCTTCTCCATCCAAGAGCAACGAAAACGGCTCAATGATGTGTTTTTGTTTTTACATCTAGTAAAATATAATTGTCACGTTTTTAAAAATCTTATAAAAAAGTAACTGAACGTTACATTTCAGATATAATTTACCCTTAATGTAGGTAAGTTTAAATATAGTTTTGTGTATAATTTTACATATTAACGCTGCTTTCCTACGATTACAGTGATATAATTTTAAAATTCTATCTTTATTATTAAGGAAGACTTGACAAAAGGGTTTGCGTTAAACACAATCGGTTAAATCGTTACTAAGTGATATTTATAAAATTATACAGTATGTCAGTATGTCCTGTTAAAAAAAACACGAGTTTGGTTTATATTTTCCAAACGTAAATATGCTGCGATGTAAATTACCCTCAAAAAATTTCTAAAATCTGTCTTTACCAATTTTCTAAGTAGATCTTCACACAAGCATTTTATGTTTTCAACTGAACTTCTTTAAAATTGTCGATAAATAAAAAAATATTTATAGAAAATTTATGATTTTGGAAAATAAATTCATACATTTTATTACTTTTTCAACCAGAGAAGAATTAGGCGATAATTTTGCACAAGTGTAATATCGACAATTTCAATAAGTAGTAGTGCAACTATCCGTATTTTACAAATAGTTTAATATACACAAGTTTTGATTTAATTTTTTTTATTTACAAATGTGTTGTAACTAATGTAACATTGTTAAACTAAACAGGTTTGACTTATTGTTAGTTGTTAAAATTTTGGCCCTTTAAATGTTAAGAGGAAATCATAATAAATACTTATGTTATTCCGTGTCACCTAGTTTCGACCGACTGCCGAAATACGAGGCATATCCACAAAGTAAGAGTACTGAGACTCTGATGCTCTGTGGTTTTTGTTTAACACTGCATTCAAAGCCAAGGTGTTGGGAGCAGAACGGTGGGTAAAGAGCTATAATCCCGCTCAACACCGCTCCATCCAAGGTCATATATTCAGTCAAGGATATTGGCGCAGAGCTGAAAGCGCGCTCATTTGTCTCAATCAGTTGAGAAGTGTTGTTGTATTAGCGCTATTCGAATCCCGATAATTACGAAGTCAGTCTTGCAAAGGAAAAGGCGCCGCTGCAGATTTTTAACGAAATCAAAACTGTTTATGGGACGAAAAGAGAATCAGTATTGTGGCAACATCCGTCTTCACCATCAATGAAAAATCGAACCGAAAAATTAAAGCAACTTTGTTTTAGGAAGGTATCAGAAAGTTCATCCCTCGGTTCACAAAGTGCATTGAGGTTGAAGGCGACTACGTCGGAAAAAGGTGTTTGATGTACCTTTCTGTATATGTACATTTTTCATAATTATGTATACCGCCGTTTTGATTTTTAAAAAATTGACTACTCTTTATAGATATACCTCGTTTCGTATCATACAAACTACATGTGAGTTGTGTAAATATTTTATAAAGCAATGGAACATATTTAACATTATTTGTATTTAAATTAAATTAATTAATTAATTATTTGAAAAACCCAGACGATCCACTTTCTCCCTTAATTGTTTTCCAATAGTTCTCTAGTTCAATATTTTCCCAGTGCGACTCTTTGAGTTCAGTAGTGAAAATTCTAAAACCATGATTTTTTAAAAGAAATCATCTACACTGCTTTATTACTCTTACTTCATTACATGGTGATACATCTCCTTTTCCTTTTCAGATAGCCCTTCTAATAATACGTTTAGGTTATAATCCAGAAGTTTTGTTGAATTCATCCCTACCAAAACAGTATCTGGTCCATCCTGTTGTAGACTGTGGTAAACGGCAAGTTTTCCCAGCTCCACGTTGTTTTTCTATAAAATAAGATATGTTTTCTATTAAATTATTGGCAACATTAATAATTTCGTGTATCTTTGGCATTAAGGCGAACCAATAACAGACGAAGCAGCACTTAATAATGCAGAGATTTTATGATTCGTTTTGTTTTCATATGGGAGACTGTATAATGAAGAGTATGCGAAAGACTCTATCACTATCAAAGAAAAATTAAACCTGGGAAACTAATTTAATATTTAAAAATTTATATCCACATCTAAATAGGAAGTTTGTCAAAAAAATCTACCCAATCCATCTATCTTGATTACACCGGAAGTAGCAGTTTACTTTTTTTATTATAAATGTGAGTCCCTAAATGTTGCTTTTGCGGGTACCTTCAAAACCTTCAAAGACAAGACAATGAAATTTTGAACTGAGTACTACTTAATGTTTAAAATGTACATAATTCTAAACATTCCGAGGCGTTTCAGACCAGGGGGTTGTTTTTTCAAGTACTTTTTATTTTTCAATCCTCACTTTTCATTCGACGTAATTAGAAAAGTGAAGAGTAATTCTGTTTTATAAAAAAATGCCCTAATCTGCAAAGTAGAAGAATGTAAGTGAGAAGTTGCAGAAATCTTCCGAGTTCTTGAGTATCTGCTTTTTGAAAAATAGTACGTTACGTCAGTGCCTATCCTGTTTACTTTTCAACTCCGCACAATATTTTGTAAAGAGTATTGTCTATTTGCTTAAATGATTTCTCATGAATCAAAAACACACTAAATAAAAAGGCGATAAGCAACTTATAAAAGGAAGAGTTCTGTAGAGAATATATTTTGAAGGTATGAATGATTTTCTCTCTTAAATTGGCATGTACAGGGTGTAACTAAAATACTTGGACAAATTTTAAAAACGGATTCTGTGTTAAAAGTCAACAAAGAGAGTTACTGTAAACAAGTTTCTTTCAGAAAAATAATCGATTTTTATAAATTAAAAAAAAAACTGGCAGAGGCAATTTCATTCAAATATGAAATGTAGCTTCAATTTTTTATTATCTGAAAAAATATAAGCATATCACCGTATTAAAGGCTTTTCAAAAGTAGTTCCATTAGGTACTGCATATTACTGGAATGCACTGTTTTCGAGATAAATGATAAAATGTAAAAAACTTTGCAAACTCCACTTTTCACTTGCTACTTTGTTACTATTCACTTTCCTTTGTTCTCACTTTTCGAACCATAAAAATCATAAAACAAAAAATAGCCCAAAAAGTGAAAAGTAAGGAGTGAAAAGTTGAATAGGTACTTTACAAAAACAGGCCTCAGGGCTATAAAAATAATAAAATTTAGATAATTTTATAGTGAAAAATAACTTTTTCAATAAGTTGTAACATTTTGGAGTAAAATTGAATTAAAAATTATGTATTAAAATATTCTACGAAAATCACGAAACGAAATTTGTGGACACGGCCCATAATTGGAAAATAATAATTGTAATCAATAATCATTTTATTTGACAAGACTAAATAAAAACTGACTGCAAAGAACACTAAATTATGTTATTAAAACGTAACTACTTATAGGTACCTATTGAGTTTTTTTAGAGTAAACAGTCGGATTAAATAAAAGTGAACGAAAAACAGACAAACATAATTTAGTTATTATGCTGAACATTCATTGTCTCCTTGTAGTCTTCTGATGCTGATGTTGACTTGCATGTACAAAGTTATTTTTCTAGTCTTTTTTGGGAATACTTTTGTTTTTTTTTTCATTATTTCTCTTTCGCTACACAACAATAGCATTTATTTTATACAATATTATTATTCGATTCGAAGTTCAATATATTTTCACGGTAAATGTTTAAACTATCGGTCGGCTATCAATTCAAATGGTTTACAATTGTCCTCTAAATTTAGGGGAGGTATTGTTATGTTAAATTGAATATATTATTGTTGAAAAGCGGCATGATATCCGCAACACTCTGCCACTTGTGACCCTATTGTGCATGCCGCTAGTAATAGAATTTTAAACAGATCGGTGTTACGTTCAAAAGCGAGCACTAGCTCTGCAGGAGTCTTTCTAATGTCCTTAGATGACAGACGTGCTCCCCCTGGTAATTGCCTTTTCACCATTAAACATGCACCGTGACAGATATGTACGGAATCCTCGCCTGCATACTCGCATAACCTGCAACTTGCATTTTTTTAGCATGTATCATAATGTTTAAATCAATATGACTCTCGAACGATTCAATTTATTGAAATCACTCAATTTAATGAAATATTGAATATTATTTTTCATTGGTGACCGCTAAATGACCGTTCTTTGAAAAATCGGTAACTTACAAGAAGCCTGGAACAAAATTTAGTACCCTTAGGACAACCCTGATTAAAATTTAGAAGTTACTTTTGAGCATTAGATTCAAATTGTTATAGTAAGATCCAGTTAGAAATTTTATTATCGAGAACGGTTTCAGCTTTATCTGGAAAAAACACAACTTTTGGTTCAGCTTTAGAGGACTGCAGCCCCTTATCCGCTCGTGTTCATATAAACTTTTCTCTTATTTTCAGTCGCAGAATACGCTGGAAAAATATTGCTGTCTAATTTCGCAATACCTTATATTATAAAAAAATATTGGAATATATAATTACCGTCAACAAATATTAATACTGACAAGTAACGTTAATCACACCTTCAACAATGTCAACAATGACTATGCGATGATACAAGTGATACCTACTTCATCTTATTTAAGGGGGCGATTTAGTATGTATATTTTTACAGTGTAACAGAGCTTCAGATGAGAACACAAATCATCGAAGAAACTAACATAATTGAATATTATTATACAGGGTGCCGAAAATTAGTAGGTCAATCCGTTAACCATAGATAGCTGATATGAAAATAATGGGACTTTCATTATGCCACTTTTCATTTAGGAGCCCCATTTTTGAAATACAGGGTGTCAAAATGTAAATTTCAAAAACGAAAGTCCTCGAGTAAAATGACAACATTTTACACACGACTCTATATTTATTTCATATTTAAACCAGAATTGTAGTGATTTCTATCTAAATACAAGAATTTGTAAGTATAATTAGTTTGTATACTCTGTCACAGGTGTTGCTACCCTTGAAAATTAAAGCGAAAATACAGAGTTGGCTTATAAAATGCGTGCTAAAATAAAGCATAATGGTCTAATATTATCTTTGATATATAAATATGGGTAATTTTTTAAAAGTACCTAAGTAATAAGATTTTGTAAAGCTTAAGTAGTACGAAAATATAACGCATAAAAAAACAATAATATGTACTAATTTTTCTTTATTAAGAATAAAGATTAAATTTTACGTACAGGGTGTCCTACATAAAATCGTTATTTATGTTCTAGCCTTGGTAGCTTCAAAATAAATTTACAACTTAAAAATTAGTCTGGCTCAGGTAGATTTCTTTTTCAATCTACAAATCAGTAGCTACTTACCGATAAGGAGGAAACCACTGGATATTTAATGAAAAAAGTGACCACCAAAAAAGTAATTCATTCTTGAATATGAATATAACTAACACAATTTTAATTTCATATTGTCTTAACAATCAACTTATTTTTAGTCACTTTCTAAACATTTAACTGATCCAAAATAAAGAGATTTGGAAGTTTGGACACCTGAAGATGGAAGGTCAAATACAGAATGAAATGTTAAAATTTAAACTTGCTGTTTGTTGTATGTGAAAAACATCATGAATTGCTACCAAAACTGCAACTATACTTAAAAAAGTTAACCTGATGACAGCCCCGGTAAGGCGAAAAGTTGTATAAGAAATCGGATAGAGGGCAAACAGTGTCAATGAAGATGGGTTTGCAGATTTTCAATATTGTTTCAAATAAGGCTAGGCACAAAAAAGAAAATAAAATAGTTGCTTTTTTTCAGTTTTTCGCTTATATTTCCAAAAATAAGCCTCTAATCGACACGAGGTATACTTATTGATTTTGTTCCTGAGGAAATTTGCTACAAGGGTAGGCTTTTGCGAAAGTTCGCAAATTTTTTTTTTTATTGCAAAATTTGCGGTGAATAGAAAAATGTACTAAATTTTCAGAATTAAATAAAAATAACAAATTTGACTGAAATTGGATGAAACTACAGGAAAAGATAACTGTTGGGGAGCTCAACAAATACCTGCAATCCGGACCCCAAAAAAAAAATGGCGGCGTATTGCAAAATTATATTGTCGGAAACGCGAGCGCGTGTATCTTTTGCCCAAGTCAAGATATCGAAATTCCGCAAGAAAGGATCTAAAGGTAATTACATTATCTCGCGTCTGTGTAAATTTCAGATTTTTAAGTTGCAAAATAAAAAAAATTGCGAACTTTCGCAAAAGCCTACCCTTATAGCAAATTTCCTTAGGAACAAAATCAATAAGTATACCTCATGTCGATCAGAGGCTTATTTTCGGAGATATAAGCGAAAAACTGAAAAAAAGTAATTATTTTATTATTTTTTGTTATAAACAATATGACGCTCGACCTCTACAAATACACAAATTTTGGCTTTTATTCTAGTGTATTTTTTACTTAATTTTAAACCCATAAAATTCGAGGTAGCCCCGATTTTTGAAAAAAAAAACCTAATTCGCCCGGACTACTACACTTGTTTTATTCATTATTCAATTCCTCAAAAGTCTTCAAAATTAAGAAATAAAAAGTTGTCATTCTGGGAACAATTGTTTATACAATTTTGACTCTTTTTATGAACAAGTATTTGTAGAATAAGCTTTAGAAGTCGATTTTTCAGAGCACTATATTTCATTTTTCAATAAGTATTTCGTTCTAAAAAAGTTTTTTTTCTGTTCTTCATTAGTATTATTTTTGGTTTTCCATTTAAAAATTAAAGTAAGTAGCAAAAAAAAATAGTGTATCTGGCAATTGAACTCAGATCCTACAACTGCAGGCTAATTATATTTGAAATCGCATTATATTCGAAAGAAACGCCCCTACTAGAGCCGTCAGCTTCGAGTCAGCCGATACATGTAGCGTGCGCGTACTCCCCAAATGCCTTCCCCTCTCTTGCTTAGTAATTGTCCAAAACATGACATAAATTTATTTAATTTTAATAAGCAATAGCTTACAATCGATGTAAAAATTCACTGGGAACACGATGGCGCAATTATTTTTTTGTTACTTGCCGTAGTTTAGGAGATATTTGCGAAAAACCTTATTTTTTACGGTTTTTTTACCTTTTGACCCCTTGCCTGACCACCTAGGTCAAAAATTTTGCGGATTCGGATTCCTGAGGGTCGAAAACATATTTGCGCCCAGGTTTGATCGACAGAGGAAAAAATGGAGGTTCAGCCTTCATTTCAATGGACTAAATAGATACAATAATATTTTATATATATTTTATGCCTATACATATTATTCTCCAAACGTAATTAGTAGCAAGTTTCTATATATTTTAGTAATTAGACAGTATTTTTTAAGTTAATACGACTCGCCAAAGTAAAAAAATAATTCAGGTTAGGTATATATTTTTACTGAAAATAGCAGTTAAGTTACATTATCGGATTGTTAATGTGAAAATATAAACATTAGACTGTTGCCTATTCCATGTTATACTGTTTTAAGGTCACTTTTGAAGAAGAAACTACACGTAATTTTAAAAATCGTATTTCTGCTTTTATTCTGAAGGAATAGTAATTATAAGATTGTTTAAGCTTATTAACTAAAAATTAATGTCTACTTAATAAAAAAAATATTATTGTCCTCGATAATCTATTACTGATTAATAAAATATTTACTCTCTTTCCTTGTAAGATTGTATGTACAAAAATTGGAGCCGTTCCTGAAAAATCGGACGAATATCTGGTGCAGCGGAATTATTAGACTTGAAGTGTTGGCCGCTAGAGCAGCACCTGCCGGGGTCCCGTTTCGTGACACACGCTGGGCGATATTTTTTGTACAAAATCCCGTTCTTAAATAATAATCAACAATTATTTTCGAGTAAAAAATATAGGTTGAAGTATTCTAGGCATTTAAGTGCAATCGAAATTGCACTTAAAGTTGAGTGGAAAATTTTATTTAATTTTCCCAAATCATGGAAACAAACAATAAATTCAATTTCAGTCACAAAAGAATATTTTACGATTACTGCCTTACTTACCTTGCAGTATTCTCTAGCTTCGGTACAAACATCTTTAATGTGTTGGGATGCTGGGTGCCACTGAGGGGGCCCAAAATTGCTAAGCAGTCCCATAGAATTTGCTGCTGCATTAATGATACCTATGTTGTTTTCCTGAAGGAGTTGTTGGAGAGAGTGTAATTAAATTGCTGGCCAAACTTTAATGGCAGATTCTACGTCATATCTAATGAAAAAATAGTCCCTACGAATATGTGTTTTTTTAAACACCCAAAAACGCCTCAAATTTTATATGCAGCAATTGGTTATAATAATACAGACCGACAAGATTTTCACCCAACAACACGAATATACTTTCCCAAAGGATTTAGGTGTGCTGAATTCGAATCCGAGGTTCAAATTTCTCAATGGACTGTGGTTTTCGAGATATCCTAACCTAAAAGTGCCAAAATCGCGATTTTTTGACATATTTGAGGTTATATTATATTACATGGAAAGGTAATTTTTTGCTGAAACCATAAATGGGGTCTTAAAGTACTGTACTTACTCTTTTAAAACACACTTGGATTTATCTCGATATCATTTTTCGTTTTTGAGAAATCGCATGTTGAGTAGTTTGAATTATTTCTCAATTTTTGAATGTACTCACAACACAGCACCACAAACCTAAATTCATCGGCATCCGGAAATAAGTGTCTTACATGTTTTTTGATATCGCTGATCACGAATCTGAACTCCACTTATGTGTTTGAGGTTTGTGGGTTTATAGGCTTGTGGGTTTTTAAGTTTACATGCTTGTGGCTTTGAGTTTAGAGTTTATGGGTTTAGAGTTTCTGGGTTAAGGGTTTATAGACTTCGTTTTAAAGAGTAAGTAGTACTTTAAGACCCCATTAATGGTTTTAGCAAAAAAAATTACCTATCCATGTAACTTAACTTCAAATATGTAAAAAAATCGCGATTTTGATATTTTTAAATTTGGACCTCGGATTCGAATTCAACGCACCAAAATCCTTCGGAAAAGTACCTACATTCTAGTTTCTACGTTAGAGGGTCCGCCAAATTTCGTCAACATATGAACATAACAGTTTCTTTTTACATGCATAGGCGTGGTTTCAGCAATAGATTGGTACTTTTCGCTTGCAATTTTTTCTTTTCTTTGCTAAAAATGTCATGACATCAAATTCTTTTTGAAATAATAATCAAGTCATCCATGCATTAAATAAAACATTATTTAATGGTTCCTCTCAAGTCTTTTGCAATTTAACTTGATAAAAACCATATCTTTTCATTAATTTGTGACGTTACCATTGCAGTTTGGCCAAATATATTAGTTACATTGTGTATACTCAATAATGTCTGATCACCAACACAGCACCTACCTTAAACTTGGGAATAAATGATTGCAATGTGTTGTCGATCATAGTTAATCTACAGTAAGATAAGACTGTGTCGATTTTAACAGAACTTTGTTCGGCACATTCTAACAGTGTTGAGACTGGATATCCAGTTATTCCAACGAATCTAGCTTTACCTGACTTGACTATTTCTTCTACTGTTGGCAATGTTTCCGTTAAAATAGTTTCCACTGTAGGAGCAAACTCGATATCATGTACCTATAAAAGTAAATAGTAGGTATACCTACATTTTCTAACATTTGTTTAATGAATTAAAAAACTCGTTTCTTACTTGCAAAATATCAACATAATCTAAACCAAGTCTTTTCAACGAATCATCTATACTTTTTTTTGTTTTTGAAGCTGAAAAATCGAACATCAATTTCGGATCTTTCTCGTAGCGACATACTTTTGTGGCGAGATAATATGCTTTTCTAGGTATACCCTCGAGACACTGAAACATATTTTGTTGTAAAAATGTTGCCTTATTTACTATTTATCTATTTTATACTTTTCCCAGAATCTCTTCAGAAACGCCATGGCCATACCATGGGGCAGTGTCTATTAGATTTATACCTCTTTTGACAGCCTGATGAACAGTCTTTTTACATTCATCGACATCGAAATCACTAAAAAATATGATTTTTTTTTATATTTTGATAGGGACGTGCACCTCTACTAATTTAAAAAGAGAATACAATCAGAGGGAAAATTTAAACATATCCGCTTAGATTTTAACAGAATTAAATTTGCAACATGAGACTGGTATCGGCTGAATTGCATTGCAATATAGTTTTTGATCAATTAGTCGAGTACCATTATTTTTTTTTTGTTCAAAAGTTTATCCCAAACGTAGAGATAATCTTTTACAACTATATCTTGTTCTGAAGCTCCAATTTATGGTGCAAGAATTACCTATTTTTCAATATATTCTATTTGCCACTGAATGAATTTATTACTAATGTCAATGCTTTAGGTAAACTTCTCTATATACAAAATGCTTCCTTTAAAATATACAGTGAGTTAAAATGGAATTTTCAAAATAGTTTTTTTCTTAATAATTTCGATGATCTTCGAGATATTAACAAATTTGAGACGGATGTTTTCTTTACGATTATTTTACATCTAGAATTTTTTTCGTTTTATTTTAAAGTTTTCGAATTTTAAAATATACAAACGGACTATGGGAGACTTTATGATGTGCACCGATTTTAAGAACGTAAAAATATTGTCAATAAAAAATACAAAATTTACCTATATATTTTTTGACAAATTACAAAAGACATTTTAAACGAAATTTTAATAGTCTCAAACTGATTCTCAACAAATTATTATAATTTAAATTAAATAAATACTTCAACAATATTGAATAAGATCATATATTAATAACAAAAGTAACTCCTGATTCATTGACGCATATGACAACATTATTTATTAAAAAAAAATCTTAACGTATTGAGAGACAACTTTCCACCGAAGTTCGTTAGCCGCCATGAGTATTATGTCTCTTGGAAGAGATAAAGAGAAACCGCAATCTAACTGGATCGACGTATTATTGCAAAAGGCAACATAAATTCTTAAATAATAAATTATTTTAAATCTCTGTATCGGACGAAGACAAATCACTGCAGTGGCCACCATGATCTACCGATTATAATCCAATGAATTTCTTTTTCTGAAGTAGTTAGTAGTAAATATTATTTATGTTTAGAAATTAATAATATTGAACAACAATCTTCTTTGTCCGCTGATTGATTGAAATTTCAAATTTGAAAGTAAAGCAGAGCCGTCTCTTGCTTTGTACAAAACATGTTTCCAAAATCTTCGTGAACGTTTATAATCTTCCACTATATTACATAATAGATCGGGAGATATTAGACTGAACTTCGACGACGTCTTTCTCGTTTATGCCTCTGAGAGTATTGACAGGTAACCGAGAGATAAGTACAATAAACTAAATTTAAAAGATGGACTGCGGGACACCTTTGTGAAAATTCAATTTTCCTTTTCAAAAAAATAATGTGTACAGCGACGTATTTCTCACTTATGCCATGTTCGTAAGTTGAAGAGAAGTATCGATTTTATCACAAAATTTTTTTGGCATAAGTGTCGCAAGGGACCTAAAAATGGAAAACTTTGTAAGAAAATGTGGAAAAACATCTTTATTTGTCTACCAATTTCTCATTAATGCCAATTAGAAATATGACATTATTATATTCGAAAAGCTCATAAAAAACATTGGCATAAGTCCTACTAAGGACTAAAGAAAATAGAGCTTTGGAAAAGCTGCGGAAAATTTTTATTTTCATTCTATAACTTTCTCATTTATGCCGTTGAAAATTTATGATACTTACTATAAATAATGTACTGTGTCAAGTAGGCATCACTCCTCTATGGGTTCAATATGAAGGCATAAGTCTCAAAGTTGTAGGAAAATTCATGAAAATTTTTACGTCTTTCTCGCTTATGCCATTTTGCATGCACGTAGGAAACTACATTATAAAGTCATATAAATGTAGGCATAAGTCCACATTGGATTTTCATGTTGTAAATTAATTTGAATTTTAATATGAGTCAGGTCGACAAAGTAGAAAAATTATAGAAAATTGCCACAATTTTCTCGTTTATGCCGTTTTGTACACGAGTAGAAAATATTATTAAAAGCCACTTTCAAGAGTGGCATGAATGCCACAAGGTACCGTCGTATGTAAAATTTTTTAAAAAGTTGTCAAAAATTACAAATTGCGGTTATTTCCTCGCCTGCGCAATTTTCGATATACTTAAATTAATTTAAAAAATGTATGATAAATAATGCAAGTGTCGGAGAAGATATCTATATAAAAAATGAATATTTCTAACTATAAAAGGGAATAAAAAATTTAAAATAAAAAAAATTTCATGAAAAAGAGAAAGCTTTATATTGGGTTTAGTTTGATTTTTCGACATGTTATTTTTTATTACGATAATTCTTAATAACTTATAATAAAGCTGGTAGTAAGGCCTTTATTTTGATCCGTTTTCATCAAGAGCTGCAGATAAAACTGTTTGAAATTTGAAAATGTAAAAAATCATAAAACCGAAAAAACTTTTTATTTTTGATATGCTTTAATTTTAAGTTAATAAAAATTTGTATTATTTTAAGTGTTATTGTTTGTGTTAGTTATAATTAAAAATTAGTAATTCAAAGTCTTTGAGGAAGCATTCTGACAATTGAGTTGGCAGCGGTTTTTCAATTCAATTACTATTACTTAAATAAATCTTTTAATATAAAAATAAAATGTATAAAAGTACAAATTAAGTAATTAAGGTACAAAGTACCAGAAACAAAAAACAAAATTCAATATACATGATATTAAATCAGTTATAAATCAGTTTCTTCCCTATGTATTCTAGCTTAATTATTTCTTCTTCTTCTTCTTCTTCTTCTACCTTAGTCGGCTCAATTCAAGTAGATCATCCTTGCACTGAAGCGGTTAATTCAAATTATATAATATTTTTAATTTTTAAAATTTAAATATATTGTTCATAAATACGTATGGTCTATTGTGATAAAATACTCTACTCATTTACGAACAAACGAGAAATTTGTGGCAATATTATATAATTTTTCTTTTTCTGATCATGACTCAAAGAATAATTAAAAATCATTTCTAATATGTGGGGACTTAAGCCGAAATAGTTTATTATTAACTTTCATTAAATACATGAATTACTTATATTTATAAAAATTAAAAATACGCTAAATGCAAGTAAGTATAAGTATTTCGAAAATTGCGTAGGCGATGAAATAAACTTTTTAAAAATTTTTACATACGACGGTACCTTGTGGCATTCATGCCACTCTTGAAAATGGCTTTTAGTAATATTTTCTACTCGTGTACGAAACGGCATAAACGAGAAAATTGTGGCAATTTTCTATTATTTTTCTACTTTGTCGACCTGACTCGTATTAAAATTCAAATTAATTTACAACATGAAAATCCAATGTGGACTTATGCCTACATTTATATGACTTTATAATGTAGTTTCCTACGTGCATGCAAAATGGCATAAGCGAGAAAGACGTAAAAATTTTCATGAATTTTCCTACAACTTTTCAAAAAATTTTTAGCATATAGTCCTCACCAGGGACTTATGCCCTTTAAAAAAAATGAATACTTTCATTTTTTTCTTTGCAATAAGCTTTAATTTATTCACGAGAAAAACGTTGACCAAAACGAAAAATTTTCCGCAGCTTTTCCAAAGCCCTATTTTCTTTAGTCCTTAGTAGGACTTATGCCAATGTTTTTTATGAGCTTTTCGAATATAATAATGTCATATTTCTAATTGGCATTAATGAGAAATTGGTAGACAAATAAAGATGTTTTTCCACATTTTCTTACAAAGTTTTCCATTTTTAGGTCTCTTGCGACACTTATGCCAAAAAAATTTCGTGATAAAATCGATACTTCTCTTCAACTTACGAACATGGCATAAGTGAGAAATACGTCGCTGTACACATTATTTTTTTGAAAAGGAAAATTGAATTTTCACGAAGGTGTCCCGCAGCCCATCTTTTAAATTTAGTTTATTGTACTTGTCTCTCGGTGCACGTCATAAAGCGGCTGGTAGCGCTTATGTACAGAGAGATAAAATAATCACAAAAGAACTGTGTACATGAAAATTCAATAGACAAGCTACAAAGTTTTTCATTTTCAAAGTGCACAAACCTCCATAAACTGCAATAGAATAAATAACATACCAATCAAATTTGAAATTAATATCTCGAAAATCATGGAATATAGGTACCTAGAAAAAACCATTTTGAAAATTCTATTTTAACGACCCATATCTTTTAAAGGAAACATTTTCTTTAGGTAAGCTTATCTAAATCATCTTATTTTGATCCCAAGAATTTGTAGTTGCCGGATTAGCCTTCTTTTTTACGGCACCCTGTAATACTTAAATGACTGTATCATGCAATGGCGACAGTCCATATGATAGGACTATACGCTAAGTACATAAATAGTACAGTCCGTACAATATTTGTTGAGATAGAATTTCAAAAAAATAATAAGTTAATAAAGTTCTGTTAACGGAACTACTGTAACAATTTACTCTTCGACTGAGAATTAAATTCCTTTCTTTTTTTACTTTCATTGATTTATTTTAATAAGAAATTACACTGAAAATTCACAGAACGATACATCTTCGAAGAAACACGCTTTTGTAACTGCACATTTATTGAATTTTATTTTTCTAAGAAACTAAACAGTGAAACTATTACTTACCCATAAAAATAAGAAAATCCTCCGGTTCCTAAAGATAATTCTGACACTTTAAGTCCGGTTTTCCCCAAATCATTATATTTTAATTTTCTAACTTCATTTTCATCATGAAATCCTGGTATAAATGTATCTGGCAGGGCCATATTTATTTTTAATCTACTAAAAACTTAATAAAAATGAATACTGACATTCGTATTTAAAATAAATTGTGTAAATACATATGCGCGATATGAAAATATAACAATTTTTATCTAAGTCAGATAATAAATAATTTCAAATTTTAGCAGCTTAAATTATCATATGTATTGTATAATTCAAAAAAGGTGGTTTTTGCATTATTACATTATTATAAACAAAAACCGTAATCCATATTTTTAATTGGATTGGAACTCAATTTATATTCTTTTATATTTGTTTCAATACTAAAATGCCCAGTGTCCCTATTTAATTTTTTGTTTATTAAATAATTATTATTGTTAATACACTTACATAGGACCAAAGTTTTTGTTATTTTATTTATATATTTAGGTACGTTGTCAGTGGCGTTTAAAAAAGTTTGGGTAAAACTCATAGTGTAATTTTTTTAATATGTGAAATTTTATATAGGTACACCTTTTATGTCACAAAGATTGATTTTATTAAAAAAACCAATTGTGTACGTTACACTTCTAACAACTAATTTTCCGCGATGTCGGTATATTATCAATATTTATTCTTATTTGATATTACAATGTGCGCCACTGCCTCTAAAAATTAAAGTTTAAATAAACATGTTCAATTACCTGTAGTTAAAAATAAAGGTATGTATTTTTTTAACATACATATACTGAACTATACTTTATATTCACTATGTCCTCACTTCGCTCATTAACAAAGATTATAAATACTTACGTGGTCTAAAACATATGTAAACAGTGTAAGTAAACAATCAGAATTTAGCTGCTGAATTATCTATAAGCGTTGAGTGAATGTTATTCACACAACGCTATAAGATAATATTCTGTGGAACAGAATCTGTGCTATAAGTACCCACATGCGACTATATCGGTCAGAAATAGCGGCTAGAGACAATCAGTCCACTTTAATTCGAAGCTCCCCGTATGCGCGCTTCTCTTAATCCATTATAAGATTATTTAAAATGATAAGTTAGGTCAAGTTAAGTTTTTTATGTAAAACTTACAACTAAAACGTTAAATTTGTTTGTTCCGGATAGCAAGTTAGTAGGTACTATATTCGTGCCACGAAAGCTATACAGGGTGTCAGCAAATTTCACGACAACGCTTGACTGTATATTCACGGCGATAAATAAATAGGATCTACGAAAAAAAAGTTAAATAAAAACTTTTTGGTTTTTGAGTTATAGGCCTTCAAAGTTTTCAAAAATAAAATTAATTTAATAAATAATTTCATTACCCTTTTACGTATCGCGTTAAAATTTGGAACATTTATTTACCGCTAAAGCGGATTTTACCTAGAACTCAAAATATGTTCTGTTCATGACAACTTGTTTCTCTTGCTAGATATCACAGACATTTAAACATTATTGAAAAGAGAAACAATATCAGAATAAAATAGAAAAAATCTTTATTCAAGCCGATAAATGTAACCGTTTAGCAGGAAATCACTATTAACATTTTATTAAACATCAAATTTTTGATAATAATATTTTATTTACTAACGAAGCTGGTTTTATGAGAGATGGTATTACAAATTATCATAATGTTCATAATAGTTGAAAACAGATGTTAACTAACAAAGTATAACAGATTTTCAATTCCATTTTATCATAATATTCACTACAGCAATACATTTTCTGATACGTTTTAAAAATGACACAATTAAAAACACCGATATTGTTTCACGTATCAGAAAATTTAGTGAAGTGAAAGGAGGTCACTATGAACATTTGTTATGATAAAATAGGATGGAAAAATACTTTGTTAGTTAACATTTGTTTTCTATTATTATTATGACTGTTATGAGCGTTATGATAATTCGTTTTTTTGACCATCTCTCGTAATAGTATATTACGTAATAAGTGTTGTAAAAAGCATTTTACGCACGAATGGAAAAGTTACGCACGACGCCGCGTAGCGGCGAATGCCTAATTCTATGAGTGCGTAATTACATTACACCACATATTACGTACTATACTTTACCTACGACCACTACTGTAAATACTTAAAAACACACCGTCTGCAATCAATGTAAGATTCCTGTACGGTAAAAGAATCGCACAACTTGGTAAAAAGTCGTAGTTTTCCTAGCGACCGCCTAGCAACGTTCAATACAAACAGTATTGTATTGACTGTTGCTAGGCGGTTGCTAGGAAAACTGCGATTTTTTTACCGTACGTAATAGAAATCTTACATTGATCGCAGACGGTGTGTTTTTAAGTATTTACAGTAGTGATCGTAGGTAAAACCAGTTTCGTTAATAAATAAAATATTATTAGTAAATTCATTATCCTCATCTTATTTTTCCACAATACTGTTACAGAGCCGAAAACTTGATTAATTACAGAAAAAATTATCAAAAATTTGGTGTTTAATAAAACTTTAATAGCGAATTCCTACTAAACGGTTATATTTATCGGCTTGAATAAAGTACATATTTTTTCTGATTTTGTTTCTCTTTTCAATAATGTTCAAGTTTATGTGATGTCTAGCAAGGGAAAAAGTTATGAACAAAAAAAATTTTGATTTCTAGGTAAAGTGCCCTCTAGCGGCGCATAATGAAAGTTTTCTCTGACTATACTCCGCGTCGAAATTATAGAGAGTGACTAATCGGTAGCTTTTGGACTAGTAAGGGGGATGAAGCGTGCCGGGAACGAAAATCCATTGGCGTGTCTGCGTAAAAGGCAACAAGATATAGAAAATATTGAAAAAAGAATATAAAACATAACATCTAATATTTTTTACGGTTATTTTAAAACGTCCCAGTTGTGTTTTTTTAATTTATAAATTTATTATAGCCATGGAATTAGACACCTCGTCTACGCTTATGCCATGACGTTTCTCAGGACTGGTAAATCAAGTCCATTTACACCCAACTAAAAAAGCATTTCCCTATTCCCTAACAAGTGCAAAAGACAGAGATAGAATATAGATCGACGTTCAGTGTAACTCAGTCTATAGACGATTATAGATTCTATCGATGTGCGTATTATGTCTGAATCACTCTCTATAATTTCGACCGCGGAGTATAGTCCAATAAAGCTTGATCTACTTAGTGATTGTGTCAAATGGGAGACTAATCAAACTTAAATTAAATAAGTTATTTAAAAAGAAAAATAAAAAAAAATTGAACTTTGACAAGCTGTAACTTGTGACCATTGACAATTCGAAAAAAAATTTCATTACATACTGCTATTAATTTAATCCCAAGAATCACCTCCTGGAGTTTCCTGACGTCCGTCAGAACACACTGTATATAAACAGACAATTTAAATAAAACATGAAATTTCCACGATTACATAACATGGTCTGAACCGCGATTAAAAAGTCAGTTTAGTGTGTATAATCTAAAAGTGAACGCAATCTTAAATATTGTGTCAAAATAAATATTTTGTTTGAACAAGCATTGCCTCTTTTGCGCCAAAAAATTTATAATGTGAACATGTTTAGGCTGCAACAGATATGGAAATATAATTATCAGAAAAACGGACAAAAAATTATTGCATTTCCATGCCAATTCGTCAGTGTTGTTCCTTAGTGACGTCACGGCATTACGAAAAATACCTAATTAATGAAAATTGAAAACGATTCTATTGAAATCAAAAAGAAATGCGCATGCCTTGAAGCAAAGTGGATGCTTTGCCTCTAGCCATTAATTCATACTTCATATTAACTTTTTACTAATCTCTATATTGTGCAACTTATACCGATGTAAACAGTCTTCAGTTATGTATGTATAAACAAGCACTGACCAAGGTCTCTAAAGTAGAAAGTTCCTCAAGCTGCTGATTTCCTTTACTCCACTTCCGTCTCAAACAGATAAGTGACGTCGTTGGTATTATGAATTGAATAGCATCAAAGTTAATCAATTAGCTCATAAAGGACCCTGCACATTTTATATGGAAAACGGTCTTCCGGTGAAATTAGCTAAAAATTTGGAAAATTGTTCGTTTTGTACCCCTGATCAAAAGTGTCAATGGGGTCGAAGCTCAAAATGCCCATCTTTAGGCTCTACGGCAATTTTTAGTGGCCAAAAACGGCAAAAATTCATTTTTTTAATATTATGTTTAATGCTTGTACAGTCCCTTAAGTTTTCATTAAATTGTATGCGTGTGAGTATTTTATGTAGGAATATGTGTGTATATGTATTTGTGTGAGAGGGTTTTTGAATGCACAATTATACAAGATTTAATACACTCCGTCTCAATATTATTTTGTGGTTTTAATAACCTTCAATGAACTCGGAACTCTCATGCATTTTTTCAAAGAGTTCCCAAGAGTTGCCAAAGAGTTGCCAAAGATTTTCCAAGAGTTCGCAGTTCATAACTGAAGCGGATTTCTAGAAAGAATGTAAATAAAACGAAAGAGAAGACGCGCTGAATTAATTTTTGCCGTTTTTGGCCACTAAAAATTGCCGTAGAGCCTAAAGATGGGCATTTTGAGCTTCGATCCCATTGACACTTTTGATCAGGGGTACAAAACGAACAATTTCCTAAATTTTTAGCAAATTTCACCGGAAGACCGTTTTCCATATAAAATGTGCGGGGTCCTTTTGCTGTGTTTAGGGTTGCCAGATTTCCGGGTTTGACCCGGAGTCTTCGGGTTTTCATGGTACATACATCTTCGGGCACCGGGTTAACATGTCATTTCTCCGGGTGTCCTGGAAAATCGTGGATTTCTTCTCCACATTTCCCGATTCCGTCCAATTATTATCTGCTCCAGGTGTGTCACGAAAGAAAGAAGTAGATATTTCCTGAGTACGTCCTTTTTTTTTGTCCGTCATGAAATAGATCTGGTAACCCTAGCTGTGCTTATATGTAGATCATCATAGGATCAATCCTAAGCAGCTTTTAACAGACAGACGCGCATAATGCGTACACATTATGATCAAAATTCATTGTTTTGATTTTGAAACAAATGCGATCGCGTCGGACTGAAAGTGTTGCTCATGCATTTTTGTTTCTGTTTATTTATTTTCTTATTGAATTAGTACACCATAAAGAGCAATAACTTTATTACATAGAACAAGTAATGTTATGGGTTTTATCAGACATGTATACACTCTTACACTCCGTCTCTCTTCCAGTCTGTACAACTACTGACTCCGCGACCGCGCAGCCACTCGAGCCTCATCGAGCTCACCCCCTCCCCACGGCACGGGCGCACCGCCACTATTCAAATGCCAAACAATTTAACCAACATACCGCCGGCCTTGAAAGCCCGCCTTTCAATACATTAACATAACCTAAATATACAATACATATTATTCTTATAACTAATAGGTTACAAACCAAATAGTAAACTCTTAAATGAACAATGTTGCAGTATTAATTTTTTTGATCCCTTTCAGTTTCTACCGGTAAAAGGCACACTCGCGTAATTGCCCGTCTAAACACGCCCGCACCTGTCTTTACCGACACAACTCTAGTTATTTGGTCGCTACCAGGGTGTAGTTCTGTAATCCTTCCCAATCTCCAGTACAACGGAGGTGTGTTGTCCTCTACCAATAGCACTAGAGAACCAACCTTGATCGAAGTGTCTTGTGGAAATTGCCATTTATGTCTGGATTGTAGTTGAGACAGATAGTCTCGTGACCACCTTCTCCAAAAGTGTTGAGTCATTTGTGTTAGTAGTCTGAACCTTGTTAATCTTCCGGCAACTTCCCTAGTTAAGTCTTCTTGAGGCAATGCAATTAATGGAGTCCCCACCAAGAAGTGTCCAGGGGTTAATGCGTTAAGATCGGAAGGATCATCTGAGAGGGGATGCATGGGTCGGGAATTTAAGCAAGCTTCAATTTGTGACATGACAGTGCTCAATTCCTCAAAGGTTAAAACAGTTTCACCCACAACCCGTTTAACGTAATATTTAGCCGATTTAACTGCTGCCTCATAGAGACCACCAAAATGCGGAGANTACGTTCAATCCTCATGAAATTCGAACAAGATCTTTTCAAGACGAATTTTCTGTGAAAGTGTGGCTCGGAATAATTCGCAATAAAGTTTGTGGACCTTTCTTCTTGCTACCATCAAAATTCCCAATAATTTATAAACTCTCTAGAAAACCATCTATTTGAATTATTACTTTCAAGCATAAACATAAATATTCTTGTAATATTATGGTTTGAAATGTCTGCCACAAGGGAACTGTATTGGTATGAATAACTTGAGAACGGCGAATCTTAGGGAAAAAATTCAAGTTACCTTTTTTACGTATTTAGTGCATTAGAATATAAATCCGTTAACAATATGTTGTAAAAAATACAGTGGCGTAGGTTTTTTTATGAAGAGGGCGACCCCTGTCCAGTTGTACACCACTGGTTGAACCTCTAGAGCTCGCATTTGAGGGAATGCAAGGCCTACTATCATAGATTATCTGTACCAGATAGATCGGTTAATAGATTCCGGAGATATAAACAAAAAATCTATTTTTTTTAACAACTTCAACACCCTGTATCTCTAAAACGAGGCCGTTCTAGACCTATGTTTATAAGGCAAACACCTATTATTTTAAAGAGATCTATCTGCCCTCGAAGTTTCCTGCATAAAATTCGGACCACCCTGTATATCCTACATAATATTCAGACATTCCCAGACTGTCCCGAGGATAGCATATAGTCCAAACCGTATTTCTCTGGGTCATACGGTGAGATATCCTGTTTTGTAACATAAAACATCCCTGGATGTCTTAGATGACCTGAAGATAACCTATGTCTGCTATATATTCAGACATTCTCAAGCTGTCCTGATGATAGCGTATAGCCCGAATCATGTCTCTGGTACATACAGTGGGATATCTGGAGTATTTCTTCTTATTTGTAACATAAGAACGTCCTATGGCTAGATAGGTATAGTTGAAACTGTACATCCCTGGTTTTAAGGTAGGTATATCGGTATATATCATCAGATGTTCTGAAAATATCATTAGGACGGGTTTGTGCTATTTGAGACTTTGAGGAACAATGAAAACAATTCCTAATAATTATAGCACCTAATTATTTATGCACATTAAAACTTATATTCCTTATATTCTTCAAATCAATAAAACAGTAAAAGTAACAAATGCATTTGAAGGATACAGGGGAAAAACCAAAAAAGTCCATTTTTCGCGATTCTATGATTATCGTGCCATTTTTTAGGTAATGGCGAAACCTTTAAACCTATGGTGTAAAACTAACAGGGGAAGAACTAAATCAGTCGCTTGAATTTTACGTTAGAAAACTAGCCGTTCAGGGGAAAATCCAAAAAAGTCCAGTCATTCGTACCTTGCGACGCGACGGTGTTAGTTACTAACATTCATCGTCAATTTCTTTCATCCTATACTTCATTAGTATAAATAATAAACAATTGGTACCTACGTTAGTTAGTTAAATAGTGAAGATGGGTGATACACCTGAAGATAAAATTGATGTTTGAGAAACAAACCAGAAAACGACAAAGGCATGGACGATTCAAGATCTTAAGAAGTTTTGTCGTGAAGACGCACGAGCTTATTTTTCACAATTACCACATGACTAGCTTTTTTTAAGTTTGTATTTTATTTGACTATTGACAAATATATATTTGCTTTGCACCTCTTCAGTAACATTATTTCTTATTTTGTTTTACTGATTATATTGACCATAAAGGGGAAGAATGAAAGAAGTCCATGGAGCTTTCTGCTTTTTCTACTGGTTTTTTGGTAGTGCGACAATGTAAACCATATTTTTGGTTAAATTCGCACACAAAATAAGTACATATATCAAACCACCTATTCTTTTTTTGACACATCGTCTGTCAGTCACTCAAATACAACTTTATGATTGTTATTTTGTAGACACAATATAACGTTATTAAGTTTAAAATTGCTCTCCTGTAAAAATTATAAAATGTGACTATTTTGGTTTTTCCCCTGTACCCTTCATTTGAAACCATTCCGGGAGACTTTATTCTATTTTTTTTATAATTTTTAATTATGACAACCTAAGTAATACATATAATGGCCAAATGAATGAAATGACAGAAATATATTATTTACAACAAAAACAAAAGATATTAGCATTCTTTTGTCACAACTTCTATTATAAAGGAAGACTGTAAATCAGTGTCCCTTTTTAATTAATTATAACCAATTTTTTAACTTACTTTTATTGTGGTTAATTGGCAAATGAAATGCACAGTATAAACATGACACGGGTATTACTTGGGGACCCGTATTTTTTCTTTTTGCCAACTGGCCCCCTCTTTCGGAGGTATAGCCCCCTGAAATCCGCCTCTACGGATAGTCCTTTTTATATCTCAAAACCCTGTTGTACGAGAATCAGTAAATTTGGTACACAGGGGTTTTATGACATGTGGAATCTCGCAGTGCTACGCTTTTTGGGGAGAAACCCCCTTAACACTTTTTCGTGGGCCCCCTTGTCTTTGGAACCAGAAAAATTTGGTCGCAAATTTGATTTTTTTTTAATTATTAGTTAGCTAGAAAGCCATTGAATTTAGAAACTTTTTTGTCTCTTGATATTTGTTTCGTAAAACGCAATGTTTTTGAGGAAAATGGCAAATCACGATGTGCATTCGATCACATTTTGACATTTTTCTCGAAAACATTACGTTTTACGAAAAAACTATAGAGACAAAAAGTTTCTAAATTTATTGGCTTTCTAGTGAACTGATAATTTTTAAGAAATTTAAAAGGGGGCCCAAAATTGTCTTAAGGGGGTTCCCCGACAAAAAACGTAGCACCATCAGATTCCACATGTCATAAAACCCCTGTGTACCAAATTTAGTGATTCTCGTACAACAGGGTTCTGAGATATAAAAAAAAGATCATCCTTAGGGGCAGACTTCAGGGGGCTGTAACTCTGAAAGAGGGGCAAAAATAAAAAATACGGGTTCCCCAAATTTGTCTTAAAAATCTATTACCAAATTTTGTTGCATGAATTTCGGGACACCCTGTACATTGGACTTTTTTGCCACAGGTACGTTTGTCCTAAAAGAAAGGTGAATTATTATGTGATTTTGGCAAGTTTTTTTACTTTAACGCATTCCTTACAGTACAAGTCACTTTTCAATATTACCAGTCAATCGCAATTGTGTACAAAATTACATGATTATTTTTAATAGCTTATACACCTTGACGTCATTTAAGAAATACTGCACTTGACAGGTTTTGTTGAAACTGTGCATGTTATATTTTGAAGGTGCAACAGTGAAATATGTATTGAATTATTTTAAAAATATATATATCAAACATTTTCCCGTGCGATTTTGTAGTAAACATGTTTTTAACAAATTTAACATAATTAAAACAGTCAGAATGTTTGGGAAAAAAGAATTTAATAGAAACCAGTCTTAATGACAAAAAAATGAATAAAAAATGGGATAGTTTTTATTACATTTATTAACAAATCCATTGTGAAACAAATAACACAACATTTAAAAATAACTTTTGTATTAAATGTAACTGAATATTTTAACTCTTAACGGCATTTGCAACATATTCAGCAGCCCTCTGTTTTACTGCCTCCACTGAATCTGGAGTTCCGTGTTGTTCTTCGAACATCCTAAATTTCAAGAAGAGTGTTTTCATATTCTTCAATGGTAGCCTCTGACAAATAGACCTCTCCAAGACTTTCCTAAAAATAACATTAGGGCGAAAGGTTTAGAAAATCTGAATTCTAAAATAATGCTCTGGTACAGCAAAGACAAAAAGATTAGTAAAACATTTTTGGTAAAAAATTGGATTGAAACCTCACCTAGCTTGCTCAATTCTATCTTTTTTGACAAGCTGATCCACATAAATTATCCAAACATTAACTTTCTTTGGATCTGAACTGAGAATTGTTTCAAAAATTGCAGCTCCTTGCTGTTCCTCTCCATATTTAAATTCCATAATAGCAAAACGAATAATTAAATTTAATTCTGCAATATTAAAAATATATGAAAACAATACTATTAGTATTTTTCCCATTAATAACTTACGTGTTTTTCTGTCTTTTATAGATTTTAACGCTGCTTCTTTAATATTTCTAGCCTCTTTAAATTTTTTTATCGAATAGTAAGTTTTTGCTACTGCTAGCCACATAATTGGATCCTGCTTGTATTTATTTTTAACTTTTCTAATTTTTTCTTCCATGTCAATGAATTTTTCACTTTCAGAAAGCATTTTGATAACATTTAGATATATATCTAAAGCATCGTTATATTTGACTGCTTCGTCAAAGGTTTTATCAAAGGATTCCTAAAAAAAAGAATTAGCCTGTGTTTATAAAATATGACACCACACTAGAATAGGGGGTAGGATGTGTCATTTTAAGCATAAAATTTCATGAACATTCAAAATTGCTCAGAAGAAAAGCTACAAAATGATATATTTCATATTTTTTAAAATAGAAAAAAATGTTAAATACAAAAGTTGATGAATTTCCTTTAGCATCAGAATGTTGTATTAGACGTTAAACAAATAGACTTTTTTTAAATAGAATAATCTTTTTACACAGATTAGATAGAACACATTTTTATGATTATAGTATTAAAGTTCGATAACTATATTTCTAATAGTAAGGCAGACATGACCAAATGAATTTGCCAAATCGAAATTCATTCTTTGATCATATCTTCTTTACTATAAGAGATAAACACGAGGATAAACACATCAAATCTTGTATCGCTGTAATCAGAAGGTTTTGTATTTAAATATACAAAAATATACAGGGGTTATATTAAAAATATTATACTAATTAATTTATAATTACTTAAAATATTTCCAACAACTTAATGATTTATTTTCAATTTTTTTTTTATTTTCATAATTAGTGTGCAATACTTTAGCAGTAGATTCTACGATCAACAATTAGATTATTTTTTCCTATAAACATGGATCGAAAAATGCTTCCTAAGGAAGCTACGCCCCCCTAAAAGGGGCCTCAGGAGATATTGTTCAAAATATTTCCAAAACCAGTTAACATATCATTATGAATTTTGGTATGTTGGACACTCAATGAATGTTCTAATGAACTGCACGAAAACTGTTTAAAAATTTTAGTCAGGCAGGGGGGCTCACGGGTAAAATGCGCCCCCAATTTTTTGCAAGTCAATATTTCCAAATTTAAACATCAAACTATGATATGTGTTTTTGTATTTGCTATTTTTGTCTGCTTTTTTTAGCATGAGATTTTTTGGCGAGACAAAACTATTTTCATAACAATAACCCTTGACTGATCCATTTGGCGCAAGGCTTTATTAACTAATTTTTTTTTTATTTTTTCACAGGTGGCAAAATACCCAATAAAGAAAAAATATTTGCCTTAACTATGCGATTTTTCACTAATGGCATCTACAGGTAACCCAAGTTCATTTGAGCCGTAAATTAGGATGCTCAGTAGTGTAGTAACACAGAATAGATTTGTCTGTACTCGATGGTAGTATATAAGGTACCTACTAGAGTAGGGAATGGAGAACTTGCTGCCTAAATTCCCATCTCATTCTATATCAAGTGCACACTCTCACACTCACTTGATTTGTGCATTTCAGGGATCAAGTGAAATTTGTCCATTGTATTTAAATAAATTTAGATGATTATAATGTCCATACTGTAATCTCTTTAGCATACGTATGTATGCTAATCATTTGGAATAATAGAAAATAGGTATAATATGTACCTACATTCAGTGGCAGTTTTACCATGAGAGCTGCAGAGCTGCAGAACACATAAAATTTTATGTATTTGATCATATTAAATATCAACAAAATATTTAAAGAATTCAAATGTTCTCGCGCTAAATAAATCTATAAAAAAATAGCTTATATTATTATTTATTACGACGCGAGCTACGCCCCTCAATATATGCAGCCTGATATACAAAATGTGTGCACAGCGAACAGTTAGATGCTAATCAAGCGCGTGACCCAGTACACGAATATATGGACTTATGTGGCTGCAACGACAGCCACTGCTACAATAAATGCAGTAATATTTCGTACATGGTATGTGGTGGTTTGTTTCTGCGAGCGGCATTTTCGTTTAGGCATCTAGGGATATTATAGTAATTAAAATGAAGTGTTTCGTTTTTACAAAAAACTTTATTTGGTTCTCTGCCTTATGAGGATAAACTAAAAATAAAATAATTAGGTATACCAACACCACAATTAAATATTGAAGTTAGTGGAACAAGCCGAAAATTAAAATTTGTTGAATCATTGGTAAACTTCACAAACAATTTTTTTGTTTATAAACAATATTCAATATTTTAATAAAATATATTTAGTTTATTCCAATTTATTTATACCGTCAGTAAGTAATTCGTGAATAGATATTTCAAAAAGGTATCAATTTCAAAAATCGTTTTTGTGAAAGTCTGCATTTTTGTATAAATGGATTGTTCCTTGAAATTCAGAGGTACCAGAAAAATGACCTTGAAAATTATAAAAAATTTTGCCTGCGGCGCCATTTAGGGTCTCTCCGGGCACTTAATATCCTGGAATCGAATTCAACAAATATGACAACCCTAAGCAAAACACATGCAATCAATGTTCATGCGCCGCCACTGCCTACATTTTAGATGGAAGCAGCACTTTAGAAAAAAAGCATTTAATTTGGGATTTTTGAAAAATAAAGTTTGAAAAACTCTATCACATGACACATAGACTGATTTTTTATTTCAAACTTGTGTACACCACTGGGCTCTGCACTCCCTCAAATGGATTTATACCAAACATCATTAAAAATGTTAATTGCTAATTATAAAATTAATGATTTTATCAATTCTTCCTAAATGGAGTAAGGAATCTATATCTAATTAAAAAAATTAAATGGGCAAATAAAATGTTCACTAGCAGCTTACCCTTTTAAACGCTGTCACAAATTAAAATAATTTTCAATTTTAATGGATGAACGAATTAATAATGTCATGTCCACGGATAGACAAAAAAATTGTAGCCTCAATCTCAAATTTTTGGAAAATTGTATTAAACTTACGTTTTTCTATGCATTCGTTATATTGTTCTCAAATATTTTTCATTGCAACTGTTCTCTTAAACATTGAGAACTGCAAACTTCAAAAAATATCCTCCTTTTTTATACAGATACTACAAATAAGCATAAACACGGTCAGGACTGGACGAGCCCACAATTAAAAGATACAGGGTGTTTATTAAGTACTTGTACAAACATTAAAGGATGACTCTTTGACTAATTTTAAGATAAAAAGTTCATATGAACATGGGTCCGCAATGGCTTGGTTCTTGATAGAGTAAAAAAAAAATTGTTTGGTATTTTGATTCAGTAACATGGCAATTTGATGAAATTCAGGAAACTAAGAGTATTGATGACGAGAAATTCAAATATTTACTTAGTTTTTGTTTAATGTTAGAGGGATTCAGTGCAGTATTTAGATTAACATAACTTTATTAAAATTAAACCTGCATTGGAATTTTCTAAGTTGAATCTTTTTGAAAAACAAGAGAAAAATGTATCTTTTATTGATTGTATTGCGATGTGACAAACTTAGATCATTTCAAGAGTTTTCGATTTTGTTTAAATTGACATTTCCCATTTCTTTTTTTAGTTTGACATCATGTTAGAAACAAAATAATTAAAATTCTGGATAAAAATAATGCTAAATACAATTCTTCAAAAACTGGCAACTAAAAAAAAAATCGTAGCAGGTTTTGGATTTCTGATTTCTAATTTTACGGTTAATCCAAATATAGGGGTGCTAAGGGTTTATTTAATAAAAAATGTGAATGGTCTGTATAACTGAAAATCGGTACACCTGTATATTATTTAAAAGTATCAAAAAAATAGATTTGACATTCGATAATTTATTTCATGTAAATATTAAAACTTAATAAACCTATTTAATGATAGATATTTAGTCTGTAGATACTATCCTACCTTAGTTCCAAATAAATTTTCTAGATTGAGTAACGATATCCAAATATTAAATTTCTCTGTCACTGCAGTAATGTCGATAGTCTCTAAAGCTCTTTTAGCCACGGATCTAGCTTTATCAAGTTCTGTCGCCTGTACAAAAAATAAATTTTATTTTATAAATTCAATTTATGTGAAAGTTAATAAATACTTACAGCAATATGAAAAGTGATGTAACGTGCCCAAAGTTCAGAAGAATTGGGATTAGCCAATAGTAATCTTTCAAATTGTTCAGCAGTTTCTGGTGTTCTAGTAGGATCCGCCAGTTCCTTTTCAATTTTGAATAATCTTTCTTCTTCCTGACGAGCAAGTTCTGCTCTTTCTGCTGGCGTCATTTTCTTTTTCTTTTTAACTACTTCTACCTAACAATAGAAAAAATTGTAACTGATAAATTTTTATTATTACAATACCACACCTCTTCCTCCTCATCTGAGGATGTTTTATCGCCTTCTTCATTGTGAGGGTTAAAAAATGAAGAAACACCTGGTAGTACCGGAAGTGGTCCTGTTATTGAATCGCTACTGGCAAAACTTTTAACAATTTCATTGCCAAATTTAATATTTTTTACCATATTCGTTTCATCTCTTTTCCTCTTACTACCCTGCTTACTAGATACAGAACTTTCTTCTACTAATTCTTGGTCACTTTCACTACTTAAAACATATGTATTACTACTTTCATCATCATCTTCTTCTTCTTCCTTTTCTAAAATAACCTCACTCTCGGAAGAATCGCGTATAGAAATAACTTCAGCAATTCCATTTTTTTCTATACATTTTATGGTATTTTCAGTGCTGTTAATTGAATCTCGCAATTTTCCATTATTATTCAATGACTGCTTTTTAGTCTCCAATAATTTTTGTTTATCCAATGTTAAAAATAAATTTTTACTCGTACCAATTAAATAATCGCTAAATTTACTACAAATTAATAATGTTACATATCTATATTTCACAATAAAAATAAATTCTTACCCACAAATACAAATTTTAAGTTTATCTTTTTGATAGTAAGTATGGCATCCATTTCTGTCATTTTCATGCAAATATAAAGGTATATATATCATCTGTTTGTTACCACCACTTTGTTTTAAAAGACCTAGTACATGATCATTTTTCACTAATATATTTTCTATTATAGAGGAACCTAGTGATGAAATTGATATAATACCATCTAAAACATTAAACAGAACCATAATTTTCCACCATAACACGTTGACTGCGGTACATACCTCGGGGGATATGTACTCATTATAAAAAATATGCGAATCTCAATAATCACATTTTTACTGTATCTTGTGTAAGTTGCAGAATCTGTAGCTTTTAATTTTGTAGTTAGAAATAATGATTTTCTATTTTTTTCTTTTCAAAACTCTTTGCGAATGAAAACGTTAGTATCCTAGGATATATAGTTACAGATACATGCAAGTTTATAGCAATAATTGTGTTATTTTTAATTTTATAGAGGTCAAATGTAAAAAAAATTACATATCCCCAGGGATATGTACCGCACACAGAAGAAGTTTTGTTACATATACCCGAAGATATGTATCGCAGTCACGGACAAAGTACATTGAAATTATGTCGCAGTCAACGTGATAAATAGTAAATTTTTATACAAAAAAAATTAAATAAAAATTAAAATTTACCTTGAACGCTGTTTATTTTTTGTAACATATCTTTCCTGAGACATACTTCAACATAATTTTCTCTAAAATCTTGAGACAAGAACACACCTTCTAATGATTGACCTGGTTTTAAATTTTCTAAAAAAAAAACGAACAGTTACTATTATTTAACAAACGATACATTTTATTCTTATGAAATAAATGTATTTAAAATATATATATATATATTTTAAAAAAAAAGAAAAAGTTTATAAATGAGCGTATCATACTTCTTGAAAGAAAATAGACCAATTAGCTGTACTTTATTAACTTGGGTAATTATAGTTTAGTTAACACAATATCACTTATAGTCTTTCCGAAGACTGTTGAACATGTATAAAAAAACCGAGCAATTAAATTTAATGGGTTTCATAGGCGTCCCTAAAAAAGTTTTCTGCTAAAAATAAAAAATTATAATAATTTGTATATGTGTAGAAAATTTCTATTATATGTTCATTTAGCCAACAACATATTTTAATTATTTATGTCCTCAAACAATTTTATTATATTGATGGTAAATTTCGTTTTATTCCGTCTCAAAAGGTCTCCGAAATGCATATTGTAATATTATTTCTTCCTTTCGCAATTGTAATATAAATGATTAATAGAAGGTGCCTATAAAAAATTAAAATTACCTAAATCACAGCAAATTCCACATTGCTGTACTGCACTGCTAGGCAATTTATCCACCACTTGTCAAAAGCTGGGATTTACTGCCCAGTAGCCCAATACAGTTCGACCAGACCTGTATATGGGTATGGTTAAATAAATATGGGAACAAAATTTTCAAATATTTAAATGCCGAGTTGCTGCGTCAGCGACCGGACCTGGTACATACTGACTTAATTCTTCAATTGATATCGGAAAGACTATACTTAAAAATGTATGGAATTTTAAAGAATATTTTTATTTCACTTTTTAACGAAAACTGTATATGTTGTTTTACAGAATTATAGTTTAATGATATATGTATAGGCCAGCAAATGTTCTTTCACAGAATGATAGTTTTCATAGACGTTGACACTTGAAGATGGAAGTTTATTGAATACAAAAAACATTTAAAATACAGTGGATTTCAGTTTCAACAAACATTCAAAGAAAAGTGAAATTGTATTGCAACGGATAAAATGATATGCAAATTGATAATTATATACAGGAGGGATATTTATATAAAATTCTACCCCTTTATCTCTTCTGTTGGTAGAATCACAGTTTTAGGAAAATTTCTTGTGACTTCAAAGCGATACTTTTTTAATAACACATTTTTACATATTCAGAGAGAACACTTTCTCAGGATTACAGTTTCATAGCAAATTTCTAATTCTAACGGAGATCTGGTATGATTTCCTAAGAACTAATAACTTCTTTCTGACTCATTGAGTTTATAGCAAATTCTTGGGGATATATCGTTGCTATTAGATAGATCTATTGAACCTTATATCACTACAAACCTAGTTAAAAAGATAAGTTTGGTTTATATCTCCGAAATAAAAGCAGTAAACTACTAAACTTTTATTACATTGTCCAAGTGAAACATTGCTTGTGGTGTGTAAGCCATGGTAAAAAACAAACATACAGGCATAAACAAAGCAGTATGCCACAAAATAATGTTAGAATAATCTTGTATTTGGGTTTTGTATGTTTTATAAAAAAAAATGTAAAAATATTATATTTTAGGCTTAACGGGCCAGTCTGGCGATGGGCTACGTCCCACAGTCTTGGAGGTCAGACAAGGTGGTCATCATCCCCAAGGCTGGAAAAGAAGACTACACTGCGGCTAAGTCTTTTAGGCCTATTAGTCTCACATCCTTTCTGTTTCAAACGATGGAAAGGATTGTGGACAGGTATCTGGTGGATGGGGCGTTGAGCAGATACCCAATCCACACGAATCAGCACGCATATAGGCGGGGCAGGTCCACAGAGGCGGCCTTACATAGTGTCACACATAAAGTAGAGAAGGCCCTTCAGTACAAAGAGGTCGTACTGGCAATATTCTTTGATATAGAAGGTGCCTTCGACAAGGCAAAAACTGAGACCATATGCAACTCGTTCCAAGACCGGGGCACATCGCCTATCGTGGTCGAATGGATGAGGTCAACATTGAAGGAAGGGAAGGTTAGTGCAGCCATGGGGTACTGTCGTAGGGACCTGGGAGTGGCGGGGATGCCCTCAAGGCAGCTACCTCTCCCCGCTTCTATGGTGCCTAGTGATGGACGGTCTCCTGGAACGCCTAACCTCGGAGGGATACAGTGATACCCAGGCTTACGCCGATGATGACGTGGTTCTAGTCGTGGGCCGGTGTAGGGCGTCGGGTAGGTTCGAGGAGGGTCAGAGGCAGAGAGTGGTTAGGTAATGGGACGGCGGGATAGGCAAAAATGGCCCACTCGTGGCCTAATTGCCAGGCTGAGGCCGCCCCTTTACTACTACTACTACTACTACTACTACTACTACTACTACTACTACTACTACTACTAACGATAATAATGATTATTATGTAAATACCAATCACATAATAAAACCAAAAATATGAAATTCAATTTAAAATTAAACTTTCTGAATAATAATTTTTTTCTAAATTAATCAAGAAAACTGTGTAATTTCATACTAGGTTTTTCTATTTTCATGCTAGAATCGTTATTGAATGTATTATACAGAAATTAATTACTGCCATTAAAAGTCGAAGAGTGAATAAAAAAAATCTAAAACTATAAAAAGTATTAATTTTACAGAGAAAAAGATCTTCTAATAAAAGTATCGATATTATTTACCTGGACAAAGGTGGGGCGGAACTAATCCTTTAACTTCATTAGATAAACTAATTAAACATCCTCCCTCATCACCTAACTGTTCTACTTTGCACATAACTCTTTCACCTGGTTGATACTGGCAAATATCCCAGCCGTGGTTACGACCAAAGTCTCTAAGGTACTTTATGTCTGCTAAATGTTGACTGAAGTAACTAACAACTGTCTGGAAAAAAAACCATAATTATTTCACAAAGTAACTCAATTTAATGTAGCCATATTTACTTCAACGCTATTATCAAAAGCTGTCTTAATAGACAAATTGATCTCCTTAGTTTCATGATTTATAGTTAATATTTTAGCTACAATACTTTGGTCTTTTAAAAATTTTGGTAAAGATTCTCCTTTACTGACAATGTCCTAAAACAAAAATGACAGTAAGTTCAAAATTATACATGATCTAATATTTAACGAATTTTACCTCAATCTTAATTAAAATATTATCTGTGAAATCAAAAATCAAAGGTGAAACATAGATTCCTGCATTACAATTAGAAACGTATGAACATCTTAAAAGAAATCCTGGTCGAAGATTTTCAAAATTTCTTATCCTGATTGTTTTTCGTCTCTTATTTGCTAAGGCTTCTCTTCTGGATAAAATAAAAGGACTGCTTTTGTTACTTACACACAATAAATCCGGCATTACATCACCTGTTTTGAGAGTTTCTAAAAAAGTGTAGGTTTGTTATTTGCATGCAATTTCACAAATAATGTTTGTATAAAAGTGGGATATTTATGAGTAATATTCATATCTGATAAGATTGGTCAAATCAAAGTAAACCAAATGTTTTTATTGTTTCTTAAATTTAAATTTATAGTTATGCGATTTACTCACTCGTATAGGTATTATGTAATTTGTCTTTTATTGATTGAAGTACAAAGTGATTACTTAATGTTGATGTCATCAATGAAACATATTTTTCTATCATCTATGAAGTAATGGGCCGATGAAAAATCGGTATTTTATTATTTAATCCATTTAGATTATTTTAATATTGAAAATGTTGTGACTATTAATTTGAATTCAAAACAGAACACATATTGTATTGTATAAAAAAACTTCCATTGACTTCTGCGCCACGGCAAATGCTGTGTCCGCGCCGAGACTTATTTAGCCTGAAGTATATACCCATACAAACTGATGTACAAAAGGAGATGAAGCGATTCCCAGCTCTTCTCAACTCACAGCAGATTGTATCTGTATGTAGCCACTTACGATACTACTAATATAGAAGATGAGTCTGATGAGAATAATTGAAAATTGTTTTAACTTGAAATGAAAAAATGAAAGGAATACAAAAACAAAGAAAAAGTATAGAAACAATAAAAAAAAATTTTAATTAAAAAATACAAAAAAATAAAAAACAAAAAATGGTACTGCATCTCTTCCAACACCCTAGTCATTAGTCCTGGGTGATGCTAGTGGGAAGATAAATTATAAATAAATTTATACTTAATCCTCATTCATATTAAATATTTTAAACATTTTATCATAAAAAATAAAATCATATAAAATAAAATAGATGTTAAATCGTGAATATGATTATTAAATATACATTATCTAAGAAGGAATTTTCGCTGACTAATTTTGCTTTTCATCCACTATATGGCAGGGCAAGCGAAGAGTAATGCAGTGGATTTACGGCCGTATATTGATCGTTATAACCGATAGACTCTGTGGTAAATATATATAATAACGTGTCACTAAATCCGAAATGTCATAAACGGTGTCGTAGTAAACAATATTTTCATATGGTATTTTTAAAGGATTTAATCGGGACTTCCAAATTCAGTCGTTATATCCAATAGGTCGCATAAAGCAATATTGTTATAACCAATTTTCACTGTATATCAATCAGGAATAGATAAACAAAGACACAAGTTCTTTCACGAAGATCATTCACACCTCAGAACGGAAAGTTTCTTTTGAGCAATACAATATCAATAACCACAAATGTTCATAAAAAAATATGATAATCCTTCATACTCACTCAAAATTGTAGAACACAAGGATAAAGAAGAACTGAGATGGTTAACTGGGACAACACCTAACATTACACCCTTTGCCGATTTAATGTCAACCCTATCTTTGTGTATTTTACCAACAGTTCCTCTAATCTTCTGTCCAATTTTTATGTTTACTTCTCTTTTAAAGCTTGCAGGTGGCTTTAATGTTAAAATTACTTTGTCACCTTTCACACCCAAAGCCCAGGGATTAATCTAGAAAAAAACCATTATATCATAAAACTGTACAGGTTTTTTTTTTTAGTTGGTGTTTTCCTTTGAATTCAATATAGGACCAAACAAAGTAAGCAAATTTCTCAAATAACATTATTTTTTAATAGTTAATAGTCGTTAGAAATACATAATTGTTTTCTTTTTGTTTTATACTGGTAACACACACGACGAGACATTTCATAAAAGTAGTGATGATCTGGATTTTAAACAGTGAACATGCTGGAAGACTTAGGCCATCTAGAATGTTGTAAATCGAAGAAGACGTTTTAGGTATCATTTAACACTAATCTATTTTATTATACACGAGGAATCTCTTGCAACTGTTTACAAACTACTTTATGTGGCAATCAACTTTATTCACATCACATGCAGCAAGATCAAACTTTAATGCTTGAAGACTTTTTAAAAAGAACACAGTTTGATGAATAGCAAAACACTTGCGATAACAATTTCACTAAATTTGTTCTAGTAATGGATGAGGAAACTTTTAAAGTGTTTGTAAATAGGTATGTATCGCTATGAAAAATCCCTACATTATGATACTCCATTTTATTTTAGACATGCGATTATATAAATACTGAATATCCCGACATGTCAAAGAGCTTCAATGAATCAATATCATTGATAGTGTAACAAAGGCAAAACCATTCTTAATGTGCCCTTGAGAATACTCTCAAATGTTAAGAACAATGGTTGAGTAATGCCTGCAATGTAGTGTTCGGATTAAAGAGGTTGCACTGTATAGAATATTTTCGTCATTTTCAAACAAAATTTAAATATCACGTTTTTTAATTTTATAAATGCATGGCCTCCAAGGTTGCCAGACTGTAATTCATACGATTCACCACTGGCTTACATGAAAAGTTTGCAACAATTAACAAAGTGGAAGAATTATTTGAAACAGAAAATGCTGTGGAAATAATTCAGGGAAAACACTTGTTTCTAACAGCATGTGTTGCGTTGTGGATACACTGAATGATAGCTTGTGGGATGAAAGCAATAAAAGGTTAGTTGTTATTTATAGTTCTTCAAAAAATGTTATATGGAAAATGTTCTTACTTTGTAAGATTCTATGAAGTGTTAAAAAGAAAATTTAAACTTAAAAATCACTATAGTACACTATAAGATATTAAATTTACCACTTGTCCTCTATAAAAGTATTCCGTTGGATTTACTTTTATAACACCATCTTCATCCCCAAGACGTTGCCTGCTTATCCAGCCCATTACATTATTGTAGAAAACTACTGATGCTCCTGCTAACTTAGTTTTAACTACTACACCAGAATACTGATCACCTCTTTTTACTTGATCCAATGAAGTCAAACACTTTTCAGAGTCGACAAGTCCTGATTTAAAAGTAAATATTATATTATCCTCTTTTGTGAACAGCACCCTACAATTTAATATATTTCAATTATTTACGGTAAAGTAAAAACAAACTATTTTAAGACAAAATTGGATTATATAAAATTGAACCTACCTTGCATTGACTTTATCTCCCGGTTTGAATTTTTTCTGAACACTTTCACTATATTCAACGTTGGAAATGTGCAGATTAGGTACGAAGCCTCTAATATGACCAGAAACTACAACTAGACCCTCAGGCTTCACAGAATCTATAGTAACATTAAGTAATTGGCCAACACTAATATCTTTATTACAAAATAGCTTCTCTTTTACTAAAGCTTGGTCGAGAGCACAAATATACATCTTTGACATATGACTGTAGTCTAAAATTCTACAAGTATGAGTACTTCCCACAGGAAACTTATTAGGAATGGCTTCAGATATATCTAAATTTGGATTTTTTGGTAATGCATGCATAAGCCTTCTGTTGGTAACAAAACATTTTTCTTTGGAAGGAAGCTTTAGATAAATTCCATTGTATACTTTGGATATAACCTAAATAAAATACATAATTACAACTTACACACAGGATGTTCAGGAGATGATAAGCAGTCTCATGTTGGGTAGGTCTAGCAAAAATCATGTCACAAATTTATATAATTTTTTTTCTTTGGGATCATCTCATTTTGGTTACAACTTTTTTTGTTACTGAGTAATTTTGGATAATTTTTCGATCGAAATTATGTTATTTGAAGCTACTGTCACTAATATTTACCGAGAGCTACTTTTAGGGATGCCCTGGGTCAGAGTACCCTTAATAGTGTTGGCATCTAAAAAATGTATGCATCTGCTTTTTAATTTTTATCTATGATTTTTAAATTTCCATACTCTTTTAAGTGAAAACGATATACCCAATTGTTTATCGATACAATGAACCATCTTCAAGATAAATGTGTGTAGCAATGAAAATACTATCAGATCTAACAGTTAAGAATATGCATTTATTTTACTACATAAACAACCAATTGTTGTTTTCAGGCATTTATTACTATGACGGTTGCCTTTTTCATTTCGGGAATCGAGAAAAAAACAAATTAATCATATTATATGGTTTTTTATTTTTCAATATATTCTGCATGAAAATCAATAGGTATATGCGCTTGAAGCACTTTTTTTATTCCGATCGAGGTACCTCCAGAACATGCATTCTGAATATATTAACTGCTTCTTCGGGCATCAAAAAACGTTGACCTGGTAATTTATTATTTATTTATTTATTTCATATTTATTCTTCAAATAATACAATTTTCACCAAAAATTATCTAAATTTAATGATAATCAAAAAACTTATAGTAAAAAATCAATTTTCAACGCTTAATACATATCATGAGCTAATATCTCCACAGAACAAGTTTGTAAAATATTTTATATACATTTGACATTATTTTTTCGAGACCTACCCAAATCCAAGAAATTGCCTGTCAATATCGGGACACCCTGTATATGGAAATTTATTATAAATTTTCAAAATATTCTAACCTTAGCTGAAAATATTTCACCCACAGCATGAGGAGGTGGGGGCACGGTATCTAAATTTCGTAAAGTAAAATGTGTTATTTTTGTATTCGGTTCTATATATAGAACAAATGCCATTATGAATTTCCCTTCCTTATAAAAATCTAATTCATCCGATGAAGATTTTAGTTGAGTCTGATCTATATAACCAAAGTAATTACTTAAAAACTTTCCTTGAATACCATTAGATGTTACCTAAAAATATATAATTCTTACTTGAGAAAACATCATTTCAATACTACGTATACCTTTTCAGTAACTATTTCCATTTGCATACCAGGTATGATATCGTGTAAACTATTTATTTCTTCAGTTTTTAAATCTTTAACATGTTGAATTTTTGAACTAACTCTTATTGTTGTAACAGAACTTGTACTTTCACTTTTGTGAACTGCACACCACATGGGTTCACCAATTGCTAAAAAATATGTGTATAATGATTTAAGTATTCAAAACAAATTCCTATAGAAAATATTATTGTCTAATATATTTTTTATAATCAATTATCAATTTATTATTATTTTATTATTATCCTCAGAAGACCATATATTTACTATTTTATTTTAGTACTTACATAAGAGTTTTCCTTCATCAACATTTTTTGAGGGTAAGAATACTCTACAATTTTTAACACCAAGACTCATTTCATAACCATGATCAAGGACAGACTGAACGCATCCCCAAACTAGCATTCCTTTTTTAAAAGAGTCGTGAGATTTTTCATAATTAATATCACTTGGTTTTAAAGAGCACTTCACTTTTGTCCCCTTTTCTTCATTTTCAATACTTAAAACTTTTACAATAACAAACTGTCCAATTTTAAACATATCTCTCAAAACATCTTGACTCTAAAATAAACAAAAATAATTTTAATAAATGTTTCTACAGCTGAAAGTTTTCAGAATTACTAATATTGACTAAAAAACTACAAAATAATTATTTAATCTCAAACATAATTCTTACCTCTTCATTTTCTTCTAATATATTACTTAAATGTTTGGTGAAAGCATCCGAGATGTTAGTTATATGTACAAAACCAAAAGTTAAGCCTGGCAATTCGACTTCTAATGAAAAATTTGTTATATGCCTAATACAGCCCAATATAATCATACCCTCTTGAATTTTCTAAAAAAAAAATAATAAAAATATACCGAATTTAAATATTATATTTTTTAGAATGTTAAATACTCACATTATAAGACAAAGTTCCTTGTATTTTTAAGGAATTATGAAACGTATCGTCAGTAGCAGTTTCCTTTTGATTTCTTTTAGATTTTTTAGATTTCTTTACCTTATGGATATTTTCTGTATGAAATAACTGAAATTCTAATAATTAATTTCAGGATATCCAAACATCAAAAACATACATACATTTTCATCTTTTGGCCTTTTCTGAGGCAAATTTACTTTTCTACAACCTCGAGGAAAGTTTTCTTCTTCAGCAGAGGTCATCTTTAGGGCCAATTTAGTGGCACAAACTATCAGCAAGCAAACAAACAAACAAAATATATCATTTGATCTTGATACTAAACACTAAGGAACTAATCTATCCGAACTAAACCAACGTAAACGTAAACTACCACAAATTACAAATTCGATTAACATAACCTTTTTCAAACATGTCACGTGGTTTACACAGAGCACGGAAAAATAATGTATAAGAATATTTTTCAACATGAGTTCATTCTCGTGCGAGCGATCGAACTGAGCGGACGTGTTTATTTGTGAAGTGAAGTGCATTGCAACGAGCAAGATCTACCTGCCTTTATTAAGGCTACCTGGAAAGAATCCCTTTCTTTCCTCTTAACCACCGACCTAATCCCCGGCTTAAGCATAGAGGCCGTCGGCATCTTTGTTACAGG
>NW_019417103.1:185740-186811 GCF_000390285.2 Anoplophora glabripennis
GTAACAACGACAAACAAACAACCCTTTGCTTTTGTTTATCTTATGGAACTTCCATTCGGCATTACTTAAATTTTGCTCTCAAGCCCCATCATTATAGCAAGCGTTAGTTCATTTGCCTTTGTTATATGTACAACCAGACATAAACAGAAAAAAAATTGTGGTAGCATATTTATAACACAAGTCTAGAAAAAATGTATGTTCGTGACTTGCGCAGACCGCGCGTAACAGCCCGAATTTATTTATTTCTCGTGTGCCGTTTTCAATTCGTATTATGTTAGGTGTTAGGTTAGGTTTGCGGTTTGCCTTTACCCGTTTGCCTGGCTTCGTTGTTCTTCATCGTTACCAGGGAGAATAGTCTCCATGATCGTTACTTTGATGCTATTTTATGTGATAATTTATAGTGTGTGCAGTTGTGGTTATTGTAAGGTGCATATAAAATAATGAATATTGATGCAAAATGTTTAAAACGATATGTGTAGAGATTTCGAATTTTGCGTCACATCTACCTAAACATAGTTATTATACCCACTACCTAATACCTATTAAAGACAAGAGGACAAAAACTAAAAAAAATGGAACATGGAACTATACGTTTCGGAGAGCTATTTGAAATACGGAAGAATCAAGTGATATATATGTCATTTATTTTATATTTTGTACAAATGTTTATATTTGTGTACGTGTATGTGAATGCTTAAATAAAAGAGTTTAAGTATACCTACAAATATTTATTTTTTCAAGACATCCTTTTGTATCTTATTTATTTCTACTGTAAAATTTATTATAAAAAGGTTAGATGTAATATTGACTATGCGTAGAAGAAATTGTAACTTCTTTATATTATTTTGCAGTAATGTTATTTGTTTTTCATGTACCTACCATTTCAAGATTCATTATCATAACTAATTTTTTTAATTATCATTTCGTCATTGTTACCATATTCATGATGGTCTCAACATTAGAAAATTTCCATTTCAGAAGCGTATTTGAACAATATAAAATGATGTGTAGCTTTTTTAAAATGCTTCTGATATTGTTTTGTGACATTTTTATTTGTACGATGAATGGCAG
>NW_019417103.1:187585-205632 GCF_000390285.2 Anoplophora glabripennis
CTTAGCAAAGCGCATCCCAGGCTGCATAGCCGCACTACCCTACCCAACCATACCACACATAAACATGACACTACCCCCGGGGTTTACACAGACGAGCCGGCGAAGCAAGAAGAGCGCCAGAAGAAAGGGCCCTAGCCGGCGGGGCCCAGCCAGGACAAAAGGAGGTCCCACAAAGCGCCTACACCGGCCGCATTTGCGGTCGGGGTAGACGACGGATGGGGCCCACCTACGAAGGCTGTCCAGGCCTACACGAGATGAGGCAGGATAAAGAGGGATAATCCCCCACGATCCCAAATCATTGAGGCCAATTTCTAGCCATGGAATAATGGCGTGTAGACCTGGACAGCCTCGCTCCGTTATTTTTGGCATTAAACGTGGCCTCGATAATTTGGGACCGAGGGAGACTATCCCTCTTTGTCCTGCCTTATTTCTGTAGGCCTGGCCAGCTGCTTCGTGAAAGTGGGATCCAAGGATATTTATAATACATGTATTATAAATATCCTTGGGTGGGCTCCTTCCGTCGTCGACCTCGACCAGAAGTGTGGCCGGTGTAGGCGGTTTGTGGTACCTCCTCTTGTCCTAGTTGACCCACGCCGGCAGGAGGTCTCTTCTGGCGCTTTTCTTGTCTTTTCACTTCTTTCTTTGCCGATTTGTATAACCCCCGGGGTAGTCTCCGTCGCGGGTGCGTGTGGCGGTACCACGGCGTACTGGTGCAGGGAAGGGTCATCGACACCCTGAAACGTAAAGATCCGAGATCCGGGACGGATCAATACGAAGAACCGGATCAGTCATATTCCGGCCATGGTGCCCATCTCTATTGCCTATAGACCTTATAGTTTGTCAGTCCATGAGCACCTATGGTCTATGGGTTTGGGTCACTAAAAACGGCTAAAAAACACCGCTTATAAAAATTTAAAGATTAGAATTTACAACCTTACATTTTCACTCCTAATATATTTTATAAATATTTTTATTATATAATTATTATGGATAAAATTTTATACTCTAACATTAAGACTGTAAGTCTTAGTTGATCTGTACTATTTCATAACACTAAAATGTCTATTTAGGTTTCTAGGTTATTAGTTGATGGATCTATAAATACAACCGATTTAATAAATTTGTCTTTAAAGAAAGCATTGGAAAATCAAAAATATAACGCATTTATAACTATTACCCACAGTGAAGCCATAGATCAATCTAAAAAATCTACAAAAAGATATGCTAGTAAAACTTCTTTATCTGAACTTGATGGCATTCCAATAGCAATCAAAGATAATTTTTGTACTGAAAATATTAAAACTACATGTGCTTCTAAAATGTTAGAAAATTTTGTACCAACTTATAATGCTACTGTATATCAAAGGCTATTAGATGCAGGTGCAATTTTAATAGGAAAAACGAATTTAGATCAATTTGCAATGGGTTCTGGTACAGTAGATTCACTATACGGACCTACAAAAAATATATGGAAAAATGATGATGAAAATTTCCATATTGCCGGAGGAAGTAGTGGCGGCAGTGCAGTAGCTACTGCAACAGGAACGTGTTTCGCGTACGTATTTATGTGGTATTAATAAAAAATATTTTATGATACTTATTTTTAAACTTTCTTATATTATTTTTCTTTTTCAAAATCAAATGTTTATTTGAATTATGAGCCAACTTATTTGGTCATTGTTATAACTAGTATTATATGATGAAATGGTTTCTTGAATACTTCAGAGCTATTGGTTCAGACACAGGAGGATCTACAAGAAATCCAGCTTCTTATTGTGGAATAGTTGGATTAAAACCAACATACGGTTTAGTTTCGAGATTAGGATTAATACCACTGGTTAATTCGATGGATGTACCAGGTATATTAACCAGAACAGTTGATGACTGTGTTAGTATCTTAAATGTTATAGCGGGTTTTGATCCAAAAGACTCAACGTCACTAACTAAGCCATACAAAAAAATCAGGTGCACAGTGTCTTTTGTACAGTTTTACTATTTTTAACAAATAAAATTGTAGATTGCCTCCTGCTAACAAAATGAGTATAAAAGGTTTAAAAATTGGAATGCCTCCTGAATATTGCTGTGATCATTTAAGTCAAGAAGTATTAGACATTTGGAATGATATTGCCCAAATTCTAGAAAATGATGGTGCTATTGTAAAAAAGGTAATCTTTTTCACAGAAACATAAAACTTTTGATTTATAATTTCTCATATAATTTAATAATTACTTCAAAAAGTAAATGATAATTTTAAAATACAAAAATAAAAAAATGTATGTACTTAATCTTTTCACAATTTATCTAGATTTGATGACCTCAAAAGTTCTTGGGTATGATATTTTAATACATAATTTGTTTTTATAGGTTTCTATGCCCCATACAAAATTCAGTATAGTCTGTTATTCAATTCTTAATCAGTGTGAAGTGGCAAGTAATATGGCCAGATACGACGGTGTCGAGTATGGTTTTCGGGCTAATGAAAATTCTTCAACTGAAAAACTGTACGCGGAGAGTAGAATGATAGGCTTCAACGAGGTTGTTCGAAATAGAATTCTAGCCGGAAATTATTTCTTACTTTCCAGGTAACAGTATTGTTCTTATACAAGTAATTTCTTCATTAATTACATCTATTCCAGAAATTATGACAAATATTTCGTTCAAGCATTAAAAGTTCGGAGATTGATATGTAATGATTTTGACAATGTTTGGAATGATGTTCAAATACTACTCACCCCTACAACCCTTACCGATGCTCCATTATATAAAGACTTTATTGGGAAGACCAACAGAGATCAGTGTGCTGTGCAAGATTATTGTACCCAACCTGCTAATATGGCTGGTAAGTATTAACACATCAGTATTATGTTCTATCCATTCAATAGATAATTCTTATGTAAGACCATGTAAGGTTAGTGAACAACTAATTATGGCATTTATAGGCTGTTAGCATGTGGGGGTATCGTAGTCAACGCCCTCAAATTATTTAATAAATACTTTTATTTTATTATCTTATTATAACAGTTGAAGTGTTTAGATCTGACGGCACTGAACACATTACCCCATGGCCCCCAGGAAACATAAACTTTCCTAAAACTGTGAACAATGTCAAAAATTAAACAAACTTCTCAAAAGTAATCAAACGCAAAGTTTGTTGTTTACAATAGTCGGTGTTAATATCAAAAACTTGGTAAGGAAATTGGTGGTATAGTTTTTCCGATATCAATTTAAGAACTATACTCTGTTTGGAAATAAAAGAGAGTAATAAAACCCCGAGATAAGAACCGGCCATGGGCGTGCTAAAATTTAGTTTCAGGTGATTATCGGGTAACACTAATGCTAACAGGTAATGGGTGTACATTAGTATATTTTACTGGATACATCATAGGGCAGGAGCCAGTGTATTGTGACAGATCAATCCAGTCTTAGAGCTGAATATACGAAGACGTGCTAGTGCAGTAGAGTAAAATTCGACTTGTGTTTAGTGACTATTGTGCCAGTGGATATAATATTGTTTGGGTAAAATGTCGAGCTTATCAGATTACGTACCTGCTAAACGCGTGAAAAGATGTGCGCTGTCTCAGAATGAGAAGATTATTATATTAAATGTATTTAATGCATTGAAACACCAAAATCCTACCAACAGTGTTGACGACATCGTGGAAAAGTGTTCCAAAATGACAGGGATTGGAAAATCGACTATCTACAGACTTTTAAAGGAAACAAAAAATGAACAAGATACTGTAAATCCCCCAAAATCATCTACAGGGAGGTCAAAAGTCGTTATAGATGATTTCTTCAAAAATGTCATTCGCAGAAAAGTACACTCATTTTATTTTAAAAAAGAAATACCAACGCTAAACAAAATTTTAAGTGAACTTTCAGAGGACAACGATTTGCCAAAAATCAGTAGAAGCAAATTATGGGCCGTCTTACGAGAGTTGAATTTTTGCTGGGAAAAGCAGAACAGGAAGTCAGTTCTTATCGATAAAGATGAAATTATTTGTTGGCGAAGATCCTACTTAAGATCAATTAGAAAATTCCGTGACGAAGGGAGGAATATTTATTATCTAGACGAAACTTGGGTCAACGAGGGATATACTGTAACAAAAGTATGGCAAGATAAAAATGTAAAAAGTTTTCGACAAGCATTTTTGGATGGACTTTCAACAGGGTTCAAGGCACCTTCAGGTAAAGGGCGAAGATTAATAGTGACACATATAGGTAGTGCCAGTGGTTTTGTAGATGGCGGTTTACTTTTATTTGAATCTAAAAATACAGGTGACTATCACGAAGACATGAACGCAGATGTTTTCGAAGAGTATTTTACACAGATGTTGGATCTTATTCCTCCGGGGTCTGTAATTGTCATGGATAATGCCAGTTACCATTCACGGCAGACCGAGCGGACGCCTACGACTGCTTGGAGGAAAGCCGATATAATTCAATGGTTATCCGGAAAAAACATTTCTTTTGAAACAAATATGGTGAAAAAGGAACTTTTGACACTTGTCAATCTTAATAAAGATCAGAAAAAATATGTTATCGATGAAATGGCAACAAATCGCCAAATAACGGTACTACGGTTACCACCTTATCACTGTGAACTTAACCCAATCGAATTAGTCTGGGCGCAGGTAAAAGGAGATGTAGCGCGAAATAATACGACGTTTAAATTAAGTGACGTGAAAATTTTGTTAAAAAATTCCTTGGAACGAGTAACTGCAGATAACTGGCAAAGATGTATACATCATGTACAAAAAGAAGAGGAGAAAATGTGGGAACTCGATAATTTAATTGACGTTACTGTGGAACCTATCGTTATCAATCTAGGAGACGAAGATAATTCATCAGAATATTCAGAGGATGAATTTTAATATACCTACTTTTTTATTTTCTTTATTGTACATTTATACAACACTACATTTACTCACCATAATTTGAATTTTCAAAATACATATATTTTTGTGTGGAATAAAAGTCTATTCATTAAATTTAAATAAATATTTTGATAATAATATTGAATAATTTTATTTGAATTACTAAAAACCCTCTTAACCCGGTTATGATGCTTAAAGTAGCCTCATGTTTTGAAATGCTGTTTTTATATTGTTTACTTATAAGAGAAATGGACCGAGAAATTGAAGCGGCATAGACAAAGACGGATTGTCGGGGATTAAATTTTAGCTACCTGCTACAATTTAGTACAGTCCGATCGCACAAAGTTTTGTTAAAAGTAGACATGATCTATACCGAAAATGCATAATATAAAAATATTGAATATAAGCACCAGTACTACATTTATTTACGATTTGCATACATAATGAGCTTTTATTACTCTCTTTCATTTCTAAACAGACTATAAGAGGATGACAGTATGTACCAGTTTCGGTCGCTGACGCAGCAACTCGGCATTAAAATATTTGAAAAACTTGTTCCCATATTTATTTAGCCATACCCATATACAGGTCTAGTCGAACTAAACATGGAAGTGGTAGAAATATATACGCCCAGTTGAAGAAAGCGAGTGCGGGTAAACGAAATCCGAGCACAGCTGCATTGGGCTACAGGGCAATAAATCTCAGCTGCTGACAAGTGGTTGACAAATTGCCCAGCAGTGCAGTGCAGCAATGCGGGATTTGGTGTGATTCAGGTAATTTTAATTTATTATAGGCACCTTCTATTAATCATTCATATTACAATTGCGAAAGAGAGAAATAAGAGGAATATTTTGTTTACTAATATTATTACAACATGGCATTTTTTAGACCTTTTGAAATGGAACAAATCGAAATTTGCCATCAATATAATAAAATTGTTTGAGTACATAAATAATTAAAATATGTTGTTGACCAAATGAACATATAATAGAAATTTTCTGCACATTATACAGGGTGATTCAGTCATAATGTCATTAATTTTAACCACGTATTCGGAAGGCTTAATAAAGACAGAAAATCGGACTCGACTTTTAAAAATGAAGGAAATCAACCCATAACTCCCACTACGAGGGCGGCTCTGGCAGATGCCCGGATGCTCGGAAAGTTTTTTATAGCCATTTAAACATTTAATTTGTTGATAACAATTAAACTCCCCAGTTTCAGACTTTGCAACCAAGTTTTTTGGATTCAGGAGCTCAAAATACTACGAATAAGTTGTTTGCAGCCGTGGCTCTCCGTTGGCCACGGCACCCTATCTGGCTCCTGGACTATTTGTACACGTGCAAATTAAAGTGGGTCATTGACCTAGATACAGGTTAACCTAGGTCGGAAACACGTACCAGTTGTTTATTTGTCACCGTCCGATTGTTTTTTATCTTCTATTACTTAGTCAATATTTAAATACTACATACATTTCACCCTTTCTTTATAATTTATCAAGTGAGTGTTGGTTTTATATGTCATTATTTTTGTAATGAAATTGAAATAGGTGTGAAATGAAATTGAAATTATTTGAACTCTTGGAGTTTTGTAACTTCAATATTAAATTTTATTTAAAGTGAAACAGAGCTAATTTCTTTGCAGCCATAATAGTCATAATAGTAAGCCCGAAGGCTTACAGCAAAAAATTAACATTATGATGTTAATAAAAACTGATTTTTGGCAAGGCATGCTCAGACCTCCTCGAGGTTCTTGCTGGGCAACAATAACAATTTAATGTGTTGATTGCATAATTATAAAAAATAATTTATAGCATTTTAAATTATTATTTGCTGACGTGAGGAAACCGTTTATTTATTGTCTTTATATGAGCAAAAATATATAAATACGGCAACGTTGCATCTAGGGCGCGTTTTTCATATCGTAGCCGGCTGACGTCAGCCGGTCAGTAACAGCCTGAAAAGGGGGTTAAATAATGATTTGAAAAATTTTTTTTTCTGCTTAAATATGCATTTAATTTTTTTTTGAATCACGCCATCGTATTATACTCATCTTTCTCTATCTGCTCTTAAAATTAATGAAATTATGACTGAATCGCTCTGTATACAAATTATTATATATTTTACTTTTATTAGGAAACTTTTTTTAAGGACGCCTATAAAACTCATTAAATTTTATTGCCAGGCGTTTTTTACATATTCAACTGACTTTGGAAAGACTATAGTATCCTTTAATGCTATACTTAAGGCCTACTGAAGTTTGGGAGTTAAAAAATTGTATAATCATATCTGGGAGAGAATAGATTTTGCTACAATATTTTTATAGCTTTTGTCTTATGGTATAATATACTGACGCGAATTGAAAGCAATCCACCATTAATATTTTTGATTTTCTGAAGTCATCAAGACACATAAAAATGTTTATTGCCATTTTTTTCAGAAATGTAGCAGATTATTGGTACTGAAAAATACTTGACTTTCCTAAATAAATAACATTTAATTACCTGCTGGATTACCATTATGAATGAGAAAAACTATTCCTCCATAAGATTATTGCAATTGACTTTTACTGACTTTTATTTGAATCTGAACAGATATTTCTTCTTTGTATCCATGTTGATAGGAAACTTCTTAATTAAAAGTCATTTTTATCCCCCCTGTTTCAGTTTCATATTGTAGAAACGCTATGTAGAAATACTTTTGTCAAAAATGATCGCAGGATGTTGTTAAAATTAAAGTATTATTTAGAATACTACTATTAAAAGATTATATATTAAAAATGCTGCACATGTTTAGTCAAATTATCACCCATTCTAGCCATGTTTATCGTTCTATATAATTATCTAATTTTTAACTTCTTACAGGTGTACCAGCAATTTCGATACCCATTAAATTGTCTAAAAAAGGACTACCTTTAAGCCTGCAGTTAATTGGAAGAAACCTAAGTGAACCTATGTTATTAGCTTTAGCTAAATACATTGAAAATATTGTACAATTTCCTTCTTTTGCAGATAAATTAAAAAATAATGAAAATTAGATGTGAATTTAAAGTTTTGTTTACTTTTAATTTTCAACAAATTAAAAGAATTATAAATTAAAATTTGCTAATATTAATTTATAGTAAATTTACTTTTTTTTTCGAAAATGAAATTTCAGAAAAATTGTATATAGGACCTTGTTAATAATCGGCCAAACGTCACCAATAGATTCTGCAATATAAAGGTGGGTAGTTCAAATAAAATTTTGTTAAAAAGTACTTCGTTTCTGAGAATACAGGATATATTTGAAAAAAAATAAAATATTTTCAGGGATATCTCGGAAACACTTTTTTAAATTTGAAATGGAGATTGCAGACCTCCATTATCATTTACAATTTCAATGTAAACATAAAAAACAATTGGCACCGACTTCATTCCTCAGGTCCTTTCATAAAAAATAAGTCTTATACCACCATGTGAAACAGAAATAAAGATAAAATTTTCAATGATTTTTAAGTATAAAATATATTATGCTGTTGGATAACGTTAAAATACAATATTACAAAGACAAATTTATTGGAATTTTTTACTGCAGTCATCAGTTACAGCCTATTTGGTGTTATTCTTTGTGATTTTAGGCCAATTTGCTCTATTGAAATTTTAAATATTACTTTTTGTATGTACATGAAGTATACCTGAAAATGAACTCCACTACATCAAATTACAAAAAAATATCTCAAATAATTTCCAAGACATGCCTGAATAGTTTTAATTATTTTAACCTCCCTCTACACTGTTTTTCAAAAATGATGCATTTTTCCTAAAAATTTCAATGGTGTCACACATAATGGTGAAATTTGGATTTAAGCATTGGTTTTGAAGCAGGCAAACAACACTTGCGTACACCACGGCACAAATAAATCATTCATCGGCTCACAATACAGGACATAGTTAAAACATCTTAATTTTTGTTATACAAAAATCGCCACGACCTCATTTATTAATATTAAGGTCTGAAATTTACACATGTTATAGTTGAATACTTGTACTTCAATATAAAAAGTTATGAATTTGTATTTACATAATGGTATGTACCTTATTGAGATAATAAAATAATAAAAGTAATAACATAAATTAGAACATTTTAAACCATTTTTTCGGCAGCTACATGTATTAGTTTTGCAATCACCGCTTTCGCATCTACTTGTTTAATAAATCGAGAATTTTTGAAAAAATTGCGATTTTTAGCCGTTTTTTGCAATTACTAATTAATTTATTTATCGATCAAAATCGGTTTGGGCTTATTCGATCCGTATTAAAAGTTCCTACAACTTTTGTTAGAAACATTTATTTAAATGTTTAATTTTTTTTATAATTGAAAAAAACTGTTTTTTGCAATCTTTGGACGCTATTTTGAAAATGAAGCCCAAAAATTCAGGTGGGGTAAAGTAGTGCATTAAATTCTACAGAATTTTTCCTAATTTTTACATATTTTCAATTACTGAACTACTTTTTGGCAAAAAAATTAGGTATTTTTGACAATTTGATTGGACTATAAGTGAAAGTATAAACAGTCAGACAGAACATAAGGGTAGATTTACGTATTTACATGTTGATTGAAAACTTTACTAGATGCTAAACAACTCTTTACTGAGATACAGCACATTCTACATTTTCAGGAGTTAAATTTGTTCTCGAGGATTAATCTGCCTATTCTGCAAATTTCTTGGTATTCAGTCAAATAGCGAATACTGTAATAATTAAATTGAAAATAAGCAGATTTAAGTATTTAATTTTAGATTAAAATAAAACCATTTGCAAATTGTTTAATTATATTTCAATAATGTTACTGTAAATATAAACAAAGATTAGTGAGACTTAAATTAGAAATAAATGTATCCTTATTTTCTAAAAATAAAATAAAAAAACAGCTGAAATCTATTTGAATCTCTTCATCATAATTAAGTACAAGGAAGTGTAAAAATATCACTTTCACCATTTTCAGGAAGTAGCCGAGGTCTTTTCTCCTCAGACATTGCCGGCTTCTAAAAATAGTTGTTCTGACAGATGTTGAAAGGTATTTAGCAGCTAACTTTTATTAGCACAAACATGGAAATGGACTCTTGTTCCTGACCCACCACGAATGGGGGCTTGACTACTGTGGAATACATTTCATTTTTAAATATGAACTCGGTAGCACTTATGTTCTTATCAATGGACATATTATAATTTCCAGAATGCTTTTCCGGAACTACCAAAATGATTGTGAGTGTACCTACTTGTTCTTATCTTCTTCAGTATTCCTTTTTTTCACGAGAATTGATTTTGTACTTTCATAAGTTGATATTGACGAGTCTAGTAAGACATATTACCTGACCTTTTTAACTTACAGCTGCTCAGTGAACAAATTTGTTTTGTATCATAGCTCAAGTATAGTTATCAAGAATTTTTTATTATCTGTGATATTATTGAAGCAATTGTTGATACCCTGTTCAATAGCAATTCGTACATTGTAGGTACATTATGGTTTTAACTTGCTTATGCTAATGCTTATGCTAATGTTTTTCTAGAGTGAATATATGTAACAGAAAAGCATGAAAGTTTGGTATTTACAATCTTTGTTACCTCTACAAATGGTTCGCATTTTTTGCTCCAGAAACCTCGCCAGCATGTAATAAGTGAAATTCCGTCTAGTACTAACATCTAAACTAGTTTGTGTTGAGGAAGACAAAAATCTTGAAATTTGTGGAACTTTTTCAGGGCAGTACCAGAGGGGTTTGGAATGAGTTATCATTTTCTAACTACAAAAAATAATTTTGTAGTGATTGTGTTTTCAATGTGTCATTAATTATATTAACTGGAGAGTGAATAAAACAACATATCGATTAAAAAAAACTGATTGATGGTTATCTGGAATCTGGAATTTTAGAGAGGGTAGCTTAAAAAGCTACAGCATTTAGGCCCCATTGGGCCCCTTGTACTTCCTCCCATTAGGAGATCAATCCACCAGAGCCTACCTATTACAGAGAAAAAGGTGGTGACGTTGATCAGGGAGATCTCTCTAATATAGGCCATACAAGGCCAACGTTCTCCCAATAAGAGAATCCAGTTATCATGAATGGATGGTATGAGTTTTTGTACTTTGGAATTCCCATACGTTGGATATTTATTGCAGAGTGCAAGCTACAAGTATATTTTGTATAATCCTTAAAAAAATAATAAATGTGTCACATTTAACACAAAGTGCTTAAAAATTAGAATTGATCCAATATTTAGTGAAGCTCAAGAAACTTATGCAATTAGTTAAACAGGCTCATGTCTGACGTAAACAAAATATAGTTTGCAATATTTTTTTATTTTCGTCACCATCTTATCATAAAGTCTCATCATTGTGAAAAGTAAAACCAGCTGAGTATTTTTTCCGGCAGTAAAACTGCCTTTATCAGCCCATTGAAACCTGGCCTCCCAACCATATTTAATGCATCATTATCGAGAGCCACCATCTCACCAATTAAATTAAATTTTTTGACTTTTGGATTATTTATGTCCCAGGTTTTCTGACCATTGAACTCGTGAAGATTCAACTGTTTAGTTTTCATTTTACTGGTACCTGCTTCTCATTCTCCTTTAGGCAATGAAGGCTCAATTCGTTGAAACTCGTCAGCATGTTTATTTTTTAAATGCTTCAAAATTCCCAATTTGTTATTCCTTGACAAATTTCCACTTTGCAGATTACACATTAACAGTTGCAAATTTTATTAATTTATTAAATTATCCAAATAAAGTGAATTATTTCTACATCAAAATAAAACACAATACTATTTGCTTACTTTCACTATAGTGGAATACAAAAGTTGCACGATTTTTTATGAATTTTTCGAAAATGATAGTAGAAAAACAAATGAAGTCCAAACAAAATGGCGGCGGATGTTAACTTTGTTAATTTAAATGGAACACCCTGTATATTTTTAAATATTTGGATAGAACGTTCTCTATCATAGCATAGCATAGTCATATGGGGATTGTTGGGTCCATCTCTAACAATAAACGAGATACCATTTAAAAAAGAAAAGAAGGTTTTTTATTAAGAAAATAAGATATCTTGTAATTGTTAGACTTCTTTGAAGCATTTCTGTCTTTTTCCAATTAAGTAAAGATTTACAATTTAGTTGTAATATATTTTGACATATTGAACATTGATATGGTCCAAAATGCATATAGGTATTTTAACTAAATCTCACTAATTAAGCCGTGAGAGGCCCAATTACTCATGGAGCCATGTGTTTATGTATATGTATGGCCTATCCAATTTTTATATTTTTATTTACGTCCTTTGATATAAAATATTTAAATATATTCTTACTCATCTGGAACTTTACAATTACAATATTTTTTCCAATAACCACAAAACAGGTTTGTTGAGTTTATTAAACAGAGTCCTGTTTAAAACAAACACAAGACAAGGGTCCAGAAAAAATATATATCAAATTTGACATTCCACGTAATACTTTTTTGAAGAAATAAGTTCTGTTTTTCTTTATGAATAGGGAGTGAGTATATGAAATAATCCATTCAATTTTTTTCCTAGACTTCACCATATTCATGCAAATGAAAATAAAGACTCGAAAACAAAAACTTTGTTTTCGATTAACACCCAAAAAACAAATTAATTCAAACTCAATAATTGCAAAACTAAATATGTTCGCATTTTTCAAAAAATTCGATTTTTAAATACTGCAAATTCTTATAGTAAATATACGTAAAAATACCATAAAGACCATTACAGAGATCAAAAGAGAGTAGATGCGCTGAGCTCACTTAGTATGTGCAGTTGCAGTTTTTTGCAAATCTCTGGGCAAATGGACAAAGACAGAACATAGGAAATACTGGACTTCAAGGCCAGGACATAGCCATTCTAAGGAGCTCATGGAGTATCTTTCGAAGGAAAGAGCAAACGATTTATTGAGCTTGAATAAAATCCGGCTCGGGAGAGTGACGGGACTCATAATGGGACACTGTCACTTTAGGAAACATCTACAGTTAAAGCTTTTAGACAGTCCGGTGTGCCGAGGATGTGACTTGGTGGATGAAACTTCTCTGCACATCCTGGGCGAGTGTCTGGGATTTGCACGTAGTAGAATGACGCTCTTGAGGCGACCCTAGTTGGAACCCAAGAAACCGAGAGGTGTCAGCAAGGAAGCTTTTGGACTTTGTCAAAAGGACGAAACTACTTGATGAATAGGACTAGTAGTGGAACGCACAATAAGCACAATTAGGCCATGGTGATATGGAACTTATTATAGTCCACAGTACAGGCCTCCTCTGGAAAGTTGATTACCACATACTTTATAACTCCTGAGGAGCTTCGTTTTGACGAGTCTATCACATTTTTCCTCTGTGACTTTTCTCGATATCTCCGCTTTTCCACTCGGAAAAGTCCAAAAACATGGCAATTTCCCGGGGCATTGAAAAATCAAGACCACATTTTTAATTTTTAGCTTAAGTAACTGGAAATTTTGTTACAAATGCCGATTTAAATTTGTCCGGCAGATATTCTTCCGACTTTGACGTGTCTACCGGTCGAAACATGCCAAAATAGGTAATTTTTAGTAACATTAATTGTAAATAATTAATTCAGTCAAAAAGTATTGTTGTCCGACAAATTTCAAGCCGCATTTTTTTAGTCTGACAGCTGGAAATCGGAATTTTCACGGGGTATGAAAAATCGATTACCTCATATCTNTACATATAGACATGGAGTAAATTTAACATCTAACAGAAACATAACTTTCCTGTTGTATGATTAACAAACCTAAATATTACAACCTAACTTACTACGTTTTTTACTACATTTTAATACCACGTCATCACTGACAAGAATTTACTAATGAGGACTACTAAAATAAACTTTTACCTTCTTTTTAAAACTACCGATATTTTTTATCTGTTTAAGATCATCTGGCAACGAATTAAATAACAGAGGCGCGTAATAGGAAAACGATTTTCTAAAGGTAGCGGTTATATGCCGAGGTATTATTAATAAGAAAGGGTTCCTTCTAGACCTACTGTGTATTTGATCTGCAAAAATAATTTTTTCTTTTAAATATGTAGGCTTATCTGTAATAATTATTTTCTGAATAACACACAGTGAATTTCTCTTCACATTCATTTTTAACCAACCATGTTCAATGTAGCTTGGAGTAATATGATACCTTCTTTTAATATTCACAGAAAACCTCATGCATGTATTTTGTAAGACCTGAATTCTATGTGCATCATAAAATGATAAACAAGGACCATACACTGTATCGCAATAGTCAAATAAGGATAGAATTAGAGAATCAACTATTTTTAATTTCACAGGCGTACTTAGAATAAATTTAAATTTGTATAAACATCTCAACCTCGCATACACAGCTTTGATTATATTATCTATGTGAAATGTAAAAGACAATTTTGGATGTATAGTAATGCCAAGGCCTTTACATTGATTATTTATTGGTAAAACAGTGTTATTCAGCAAAAGCCTGCCTTGCAAATTTACTCTACCACGGTGGTTATTTGATCTCGTTAACAAAACATTTGTTTTCTGTGGATTTAACAGCAATGCATTTTTTACAGACCAATTGTATATGTTATTCAGATCACTATTCATTTGAGTAATAGCCAAATCTGAATTATCTGTTGAAAAGGGCAAATATAACTGGCAATCGTCAGCATATAAATGCACCTTACTATTTTGTATTTCATTAGGGATATCTGCAGTATAAATGATGAAAAGTAAAGGCCCCAAAATAGATCCTTGGGGGACTCCATTGGATATATTTAACGGGTTTGAATATATAGGATCTGAGTCGAGTTTTACTCTTACCTGGTGTTGTCTGTTTGAGAGGTACATACTGAACCATTTTAAAGTTTTCGGTGAAATGCCGTAATAATTTAATTTAGCCAATAGAAGTTCATGGTCTAAGCAATCAAAAGCCTTTGAAAAATCTAGCAAGATAAGAGGGGTTACCATAGAATTGTCAAATCCTCGTAATAAGTCATCAACTATATCGGTAAGAGCCGTAGTTGTGCTGTAACCGCTCCTAAAACCAGATTGTTTATTCGGCAATATGTCAAATTTATCAACATGACTTTTTAGTTGACCATGAACAACTCTTTCTAATATCTTAGAGAAAACAGGTAGCACACTAATAGGTCTCAAATCTGTTAACTGAGAAATATTTTCCTTTTTCGGAATAGGGGTTATTAACGCATGTTTCCACCGATTCGGCACAATACTGTTGTTTAGTGATATATTGATTATATGTGTAATAGCGTCACAACAAAAAGGTAAACATAATTTGATCATTTCTACAGTAATTTGATCTACACCACAAGCATTTGTTTTTATATTATTTATAATTTCAGAGATTTGTACGCTATTTATAGGTTTGAACTCCATTAAGCTAGTTATTTCATCACATTTATGATTGTTAAAAAAACATACTGTATCCCTATCTGCATCTATTCTATTAATAGAATTGACAAAAAAGTCATTTATTAAATCAGGATATTTTAGTTCGTCAGGTATTGTTAATATTTTACTTTTAGTACAAATATTTAATTTATTTAGAGATTTCCAAAGGAGTTTAGAATTTTTATAGTTTTTCCTTAATTCATTTTCTATAAAAGCTTGTTTTTCTCTACGAATTGAAGCAGTTACAAGGTTTCTCATATTTTTATAAAATATCTACTTTGCATTTGTTTGATTTGTGGAACAATCTAAACTTTTTAACGACTTCCTGTAATCCGAAAGTGATTTGTCTCTAATATGCATCTTACGCTTAATATTTGATGTTATCCACGGGTTGAATTTTTTTGTCAATCTAATTTTCCTAACGGGAGCATGAATATTAAATAAGGTATTAATACTACGTTCCAAATACTCTACCTTGTCATCTATATTTTGAATTGTGTAAACATGCTCCCAATTCAGTCTTCTAGCAGAATTTTCAAATTCAGCTAAATTTATATTTTTTACGTCTCTGAAAAAAATAAATTGCGGAGTTTGTTTTCTCAGAATCGGTAAATTAATTACGCAGTAAGTCAAACTATGGTCACTGCGGAAATCTGGCAAGTCAATTACATCAGAATTTATTACTGAATTTAATTCATTGATCCATATATGATCTAATAAGGTTTTGCCGCGTGTAGGTTTTGATATGATTTGATTTAAATGAAACGTCCTACCGAAAATTGAATCTAAGAAATTATATTCTTGAGTACCTCTATTCAAGTAATCTATATTAAAATCACCTAAGCAAAGAAATAAATCCGTAGATATTACACAATCAGCTATTATATTCTCTAAAGTTTCCAAGGATTTAAAATTTATACATCTTGGATTATAAACACATCCAATACTTACAGTTTTACCATTAATTTTTGCAGATACCCATACACTATCCACGTCACTTATTGAACATTTCGTAATAAGTTTTAGTTATTTAATATGAGCACAATTTCGTATATAGATAGCAACCCCTCCTCCACGCGACTGTCTATCCTGCCTGAAAACAGAATAACCAGGAATATTAATAAAATAGTCATTTATGTCTTCCGACAGCCAAGTTTCTGATAAGGTAAAAATATCATAATTACTAGATAAAACATATTCTTTTAATGCCTCAAATTTATTATTTAAGGATGTTATATTAAAGTGTGAAATAATGAGATTTTGTTCAACATCCTCATCATTGTCAGCGATGATGTCATACTCATTTAAAAAATCGATGACAAGAAGATTTCACGTGTCCAGTTCCAAAATTACAAAATAATTAAAATTAACATATATTCTGCTAACTCTTTAATGTAAAAAAAATAAGTATTTGAGACTATGCGATAAGGTAATCAGTAATTAAACTAATTTCCAATAACAACCGAAATATTTTGGGAGTAAGTGAAAAGAAATCCAACAAAAAGATAAAGCCTACAGTTACAAAAAGAGGCTGCTATGAAAATAAACAAGAGCATTGAAATATGTACCTAAATATAGTTCTACCATGCCAATTAAAAAAAGAAACATTAAAGTATATCACTAACATTCCTAATTTGAATTCTAGTATTGTTACACACAGCATACATTTTTCCATTCTGACTCCACACGTTGGAAAAACCATATTTGTCTGCAGCTTTCTTCATTATCTCAATATTAGACTTTGTTAAATCTTCTTTTATGGAGAAGCCAGTTTTTTTTAGCAACTTCTTATATTATACTTGATATAAAAATCCTTTTTTCTCTTTCAAGTTTTCATTCGCGTTTGTTATTTTTCTTTACAAAAATTTTCCTATTTTTCTAAAAGAAAATCCCAAAACTTTTGTGCATAATTTTTTTACACCATACATACTTTTTTGAAATCGTTTAATTCTTTTCTCGATATTTATTTGGCTAAATTGAGCATATAGAGATTTACAATTACAAGAATAAAACGAAAAATATATACAGGGTGTTTCAGAAAGACCTCCCGTAAATAAAGGGGGTGATAGTACGACAAAAAATGAGAATTTTTTGTCTTATGAACTATATGTCTATCTCCTCTTGTTTTCGAGATACAGAGAGACAAAATAAAACTTTTTAAATAACATTTTTATGAAAATTTACAAACGCTGCGAAATATTTTTATGAAATTTGGTAGTCCGGGGGTTTTAAGGGTGCCAAATACGTTGGTCTAATTATTTTTTGTATATTTCATAGAGGGCGCTAGTTATGCTACATTCTTATTACATTTTAAGTTCTATTTTTTTTTAAGGTTAGGTTTTTTACCATTCGGGCTCCAATTTCTATTGTACAATTTTATTTTCTAAAAATAATGTACTCTTGTTAGAACTTCCTAATGTGGACGATTTTCCAGAAAACATACTTTTAATTAAACTCTTATAATATTACACTATAAAATAAGTGACTTTTCTCAAAATAAGCTTGAGGAGATAGACATATAGTTCATATGACAAAAAATTTTTATTTTTTGTCGTCCTCACCCCCTGTATTTATGGGAGGTCTTTCTGAAATACCCTGTATTGTATATTTATATGGAATTTTGCTTAATACATGAAAATACCTTATTAGAAATTATAAATACATGTGCACATTTTTTACGAAATTTTTTTCATCATTTTTTGTCGGACTGACGATTTGCGGATATATTTTT
>NW_019417103.1:205972-225479 GCF_000390285.2 Anoplophora glabripennis
TGACTTTTCAAGACCCCGGGAAATTGCCATGTTTTTGGACTTTTCCGAGTGGAAAAGCGGAGGAATCGAGAAAAGTCGCAGAGGAAAAATGTGGTAGACTCGTCAAAATGATGCTCCTCAGGAGTTATAAAGTATGTGGTAATCAACTTTCCAGGAGGGGCCTGTACTGTGGACTATTAGGACCAACCACTACAAAAGAAGATTACAGAGATCAAAAAATTCGAGAATAGGTCAAAAAATGCGACGCGAGTAGATGCGCTAAGCTCACCAAGTATGTTAGTTTTTCGCAAATCTCAAGGGAATGCTAAATTAGAAGACGATACTTTTGAAGCTGAAGGTGTAATATATGGAGCAGGCATCAGTGATTGAGGGTAAAAGACTATTTTTTTGGAAATGTGGTATATTAAAGAAAACTTTAAACGCATTTTTCTCAAAATGTTTTTTGACCTGGCCGACATTCTAAAGAAAAAAAAAAACTATTGCACTGTTCAAGCTCAACAGTCGTTGAGATCCCAGATTAATACCTTAAATAAATAACTTTATATTTGTTTAATCTTTTACGGTTTTTCTCAAACTGTTATATCACTGCTTTCTAACGTGTAACTTGCTTGTTAATGTGGTATTACACATATTTTGTTAAAGCTTTAGAATTTTGCTAATGTCAATCTAGACATTTTGGGATATTCCAACTCAACAGCACAAACCCTATTCTGTTGTACTGCGTGTGGGATACAAGACATATCGTCCCGTGACCTTACCACGAGCATCAGTAGCTGGCTTTATTTATTACATTCTTACATTCTAAATTTGTATTGATAATATCATTATAGTGTACACGCTTTTTTTGCTTAAGAATCCGATACTGATTATGCTGTATTTTTGCTAGTAATAGAATAAAGTAAATTTAAACATGATTTAATATCGGAATGAATATTTAATGGAAGCAATGCATTTAATATAAATCTTTATTCCGACGTAGGTACTATAGAAGCAAAAATGAAAAGTGTTGCCATTCAGTATACGGGATATATTCAGTTTTAACAATGATACAGTAAAAAATTTATTAATTCAATTTAAATTATAACATTCTTTTTCTTCAAAACATTGTGGTAAAATAATACCATTTTAGATAGCCTAATTTAAATTATTAATAAATTAAATACCAGTGCCATCTAAAAATAAAAAAGTAAAAAATACTGAAATATAAAATACATACTACTCGTAAAACTGTTTAAAAGGTTGTAAAACACGAAGGGCAGTTAATGATTATGTGTACAATATTTTGCTCTAGAAGTTAGACCCGTCACACTTATTCTAATATACCAACGAAACAGATAGCCAATAAAATGACAGATCCACCTTGTCGTCAAAATGTGAATGTGTATTAATTATTAATCTAAATATATGTATGTATATATGTATTCGTCGGTGATCTCCGGCCTATGGTTTGTATTCTTTGAGTGTTTCCAATTTCTGTTTTTGTTCCAGTGTATCATTTTGAGCAATTAAAAGGGTAAAGCACAACCCCATAGCTAAGCCCAATACCTTCATTCCCGCCAATTTAGTAACCTAAAACATACATTTATTAAGTAGTAACCTGCAAGATTGAAAAAATACATTTTGGTATTATTATACAGTGACGCTTATAAGCGCCCACGTGATTTATGCGCAAGTACCGCAGACACTTTAAAGAGCTCGGAACCATCTGTCATGATATGGCAAAAAAATATGCCAAAATAATAGGACACTTCTAAGTGTCCAATGGCATCAGGGTATTATCAGTAGACCGTAGTGCCACAGGCGCTTATAAACATTTTTTTAAGTGGTGCTATTCAAGAAGCTAAAATTAAATTTGTACTCAATTTTAAATAATTACAGAACACTAGCTTCAAAATTTTACATAAATGTGACTTTAGGATCTAGGTGACATGAAGATGAAATGCATCGGCAGGAAACGCGTTAACAGAAAATGTTTTTTAACACCACAGAAATGGGACAATCCCCAAATCCAAAGCCAAAAGCTGTGCGGACAGGGGCTTCACTTGAAAAAACGTGGACAATCACCCATTATCCATCGACATTGCCAATGTCGATGCCAGGGATTGTACCGGGACCGGAATAGGAAGTCTGACCGAGAAATGTTTGCCACTACACGCTCGACCGACTACGCTACTGTGGTGATGTCGATAATATTCGACAATGAATGGTGCAAAATCCTAAGCAACCTGTTTCGCAGTTATCTACTCAAACTGGTACTGCCATAAACTTAATACAGTTTGAATTGTTAATTTTTTAACTTAAAAATAAAGTTAAAAATAATTGATAATTAAATAATTTTGAATTTTTTTTAATATTACTATTTCTTTAGAATGTATTTTCACTTTAACACTTACTCCTTTATGCTGATTAATTTGTGTATTTACATAAAATAACTACATATTGATAATATGTATCTATACTCGGCGGTCAAAATTATAGAGTGACTCATCGCTAACTTCTGAACTATAGTAGGATCATATTCGATGCAAAGTAATAAATCATTGCCTGTCAAGGGAACCAATGAAGTACGCTTTTAAGGGTTTTACAAATTGAATAATTTCTTTATACATTATGAAGGGACGAGGGGATCAGTTCCGGTCTGGCACCCTTGTTCCTACAAAAATTCCTTTATTCTCATAAACTATTTATTTTAAATGTAATTTATTATAAATCCAATTTGTTTCCTAAATTCCACATATGTACTACATTTTACCTCTGTACGTGCCACTGTTGTTTACTTGTTTTTTGGAAGCGTTCTCTAATTGACGGCAAAGCTCGCCAGGTTAGTATTTGACGTATAACCGACCAGTTCGTACACTCGATGCACCTGGGCGACTACAGCTACTACCAGAACACAGTGCGTATGCAGCGGTATTTCAGATTTTACATTGAATTTCATTTTAAATTTGAAATGATTTATCTTACGCCTCCTAAAAATGATGACACGATTTTCCTTTGATAAAAGACCGACAACTTTTTGCTCTACTTTGCATCGAATACGATCCTACTATAGTAAGGGGGATGAAGCGTGCCGGGAACGAAAATCCATTGCCGTGGCTGCGTAAAAGGCAACAAGATATAGAAAATATTGAAAAAAATAATAAAACATCTAATATTTTTTTACGCTTTGCTATAACCGGCACTTTGATCCTTTTTAATTATTACACCATTTTAAAACGTCCCAGTTGTGTTTTTTAATTTATAAATTTATTATAGCCACGGAATTAGACCCCTCGTCTACGCTTATGCTATGACGTTTCTCAGCACGGGTAAATCAAGTCCGTTTACACCCACTAAAAAAGCATTTCCCTATTCCCTACCAAGTGCAAAAGACAGAGATAGAATATAGATCGACGTTTAGTGTTACTCAGTCTATAGACGATCATAGATTCTATCGATGTGCGTAGCGAGCGGCACAAAGATAAATAATATTGAACCGCTATAAAAATCATTTTATATTTTACACGCGTTATGGTAATAGTGTTTTTATATTATATCTGACTCTCTATAATTTCGATCGCGGAGTATAGGTGTATCAGTTAAGACGTATCACAAAGCATTAAAGAAGCAGCTGCATATCCTATAAGGTTTCTGTTGTGCAACAGTATAATATTGTCAATGGTTTAATGAACATTTAAATGATGATAATTAACATTTTACAAGCCCTGGAATTAATGCATGACAATAAAAGGCAGCATAGCAGATGGAGCCACAGCATACACTGCAACAGAAACTATTAAGATATCTTCAGGAATTTTATGGTGATAGATTGATTACTAGGGAATTGTGGCCTGCACGAAGGCCTGATCTCACACCTTCAGATTTTTATCTATTTGACCATATCAAAAATAAGATATTTAAACATCCTCACCACACACTTGAACAGCTGGAAGCAGCAATTTAACATGAAATAGACGTTATAACACCAAATGTAGAATGTGTTTTTTGAGTGCACAAAACGCAGAGTAAATTTGTGTTTGGAAAATGAACTTGTAGCAGGACTCCTGAAATCTCGATGGCGTTTTATCGATATCGAGATAATTAGGAAACCAATCGTGATCGATTACACTCGAAATGTAAATTGGTACTCTTGAAGCACATCGATATAGTCCTTGGATAAGTTCGGCAAATTTGGGGTAATGTTCTATACCACCACAGTTAAGGCAAATGAGTGATATGTTTATTTCTGTCTAACATACATATTTCAGCTATTTATCTCTTTTTGTCTGGCGGCGGCGTCACGCAGTTTATTTAAATTTTAAAATGAATACCTATCATCAAATAAATAAACAGAAGTTTATAAAATTATTTATTTAGTCTAAACAGTAAATCATGAAAGTTGATTTAAATGTACTTTATATTTAAAGGTTTTATGCATACATACTCAACAAATTATTGACATTCCACATCCAAAATTTTTATTCGGTTTGAAATAAAAAACATAAAATACTACCTATGATTATAATTATTGTTGAAAAATTAGAGCGACGAGAAGCATTTAGGAATGAAAATATTTGGAGAAGACAGTTAAGAGGTTCAATGGATCCATTAATCTTTACCGGACAAAAAATTTGTGTAATTATTTCGCTTACATAAAAATATTATATGTTAATTAATTATGTCTATTGTTTGACATTTAAAAGTAAAAAGAACTTCGGAAACAATTCAGTTCAACATTAAATTATTTTGTGCTTTCTGGTTTTATGCACGGTGAAAATCACTGGAATGAGTAGACTTCTTGCTTCAAGTCAACAAACTATTAATAGAGGTATAAAGAAAGTCACATATAAGTTATTTATTAAAACCTCTCCAACAATTGGATAAAATCACCAACATTAGAGAAAAATATTCCGGTAAATACACACTCATTACAAGAACAAGATTTGTAATATGCAGTATTTATATTTATTTAATGCATAGGTACCATTTTGTTTATTAATATCAATGATTGCTCCTGAAGAAGAACATAATTATGTAAACAGAAAACGTATCATTCAAAAACTGTTCAAATAGTTGTAGATATGTATAAACAAGTATTTGGCACTTCACATTGGGTTAGGTTAAATACCTACGTAAAAATAAACAAAACACAAACGCAAACACATATTTGCAATGTTGAAAAGAAACAGCAATAGTCAATACATGTGATAGAAGAGAGCAAATCATTTCGGCTAGCCAAGACTCCTCGATATTATATCGATTCGAATGGTCGGGGTTTTGATATTATTTCGATGGCAAAATTTTCAAGGGTACCGATATATCGATATTATTTCGATCTCGATTCGGAATCATCGAATCGACATTTCGGGAGTCCCTACACTGATCATTTTGAACATCTATTAAAAATTTGAGTAATATATTAAGTTTTTGTTAGCTGAGCAAAAAACTTTGTGTTTATATTAGCATTGTAAGTTAAATTAATTTACCTATAATTTATATTTAAATATTGAAAAAAAAAATTAAAAAACATTGAAATATTTGTATGTTTGTATATTTGTGTTAGCTGAGCAAAAAACTTTGTGATTATGTTAACATTGTAAGTTGAATTAATTTACCTGTAATTTATATTTAAATATTGAATTTAAAACATTGAACCTTCCTCAATTAGAAAATACTTTTTTAATACAGAATGTGATAAAAATTCAAAATATCTTAAGAGTATGATTATTTTGTGTTCAATTAAAAAAAAAAACAATTTTTTTCATAGAATCAAAAATCAGATTTTGCATATTAAAGTTCAATGTTTGTAAAGAAATATTTGTACTCCACTGGACTATCCTGTCTTTAGGGAATTCTGAGTGTACGTTTGGTTGCCTAACAGTCGTAGTCATGCAGGACTTGTGCATTTATAAACACACTGTAATTCTCTATATTCTTAAAAAAAAAACAAAATTAATTAAACTTACCTCTTTTGGAACTGTACTAGTCTTCTGCATGTCCCCAAAGCCTAGTTCTCCATAGCAAGGGGAAGCACCCCAAGCAATCACGCTGTCATCCGCAGCTACAATTATGGAAGTGTTTCCCGTACCAATATATTTTATATTCCATCCAGCTAAGTCCTGAACTGGTTTGGGATACATGTTGGCTTCCCCAGTTTTTTTAGTCTGCCCAAACATGAATAAACCATTATATTCTGTTACTGCTAAGGAGTACGTTGAGCCACAATGGACAGATCGCACACCACGAGATTGGCTGTCAAAATACTTTATTAATCTAGGAACCTGTAAGTATAGTTTAATTTAAATAGACAACTTTGTCATCACCAACAATGGGTTTAATCAAATGTTCAATTGTCAAACAAAATTCTCCCACATATTGGGTCATTCTCACAAGGGTCAGCGCAAAATAACATGTGAAAGTTTGGTTTAATCAGGTAATAGAGGTGTTATTGCCTTACCATTTCATCTCTCTGCTCAGCATGGCCAAGTCTTCCAAAACCACCAAATCCCCAGGAAAACGCTCTTTTCTTGCTATCTATAGCCACTGTATGGTTCTGACCGCAGCTAAAGTCGACAATTTCTGTTACATCTACTGGAGAAACATGGCCATCTTTGCTTTTCTCAATATACAGCACTATTCTCTTTGGGCTCGTTTGAAAATGAAAACAAAGCTTGGTACTGGTTTTGAAATATTTTCCATCTGTATTATGACCTAACTGCCCATATTCGGGTAAACCAAAAGAGTGAAGCCCACCCTTTATATCAAGTATTACTGAGAAATCGGCACCTGCTCCAACCTGAAGAAAGAACATAATAAGGGATGTTATTCAAAGAACTACTGTAGTTTTAGGAACACCTTTTGAAACAAGTTTTGAAACAAATTTAAAAATACTACCAGGACTGTGAATTAATTTTAAGTAATTTTTTTGTAAATTCAAGGCTTTATCCGATGGAGTAATATCTGGTGAATATGACGGGTGATATAAAACATCCCAATTGAGTGTTTCTAAGTATGTTTTGCCTTCATCAGCAAGATGTGTTCGAGCGTTGTCATGTTGAAAAATTTTCTTTATCGTGCCTTTGTTCGAATTGCGGCCGTTTTTCCTTCAATACACAGCTTAAATGCATCAATTGTATTCGGTTGCGTTTACCAGTGACAGTTTCATTCGGTTGAAGTAGCTCATAATACAAAACACCAAGCTGTTCCCACTAAATACAGAGCATGAGCTTTCAATAATAAACATTTGGCCTTACCGTCGATGTTGATGCATGACCAGGGAAACCCCACGATTTTCTACGTTTAGGATTATTATTATAGTATATCCATTTTTCATCGCTAGTGATAATACGATGCAAAAAAAAAAACATTTTTTTGCTATGTGAAAAATCATCGTTCAACATCTCTCGGTTTAATTCGTGTGGCACCAAATTGCCTTGCTTTTAAGGATTTTTTGACACCCCGAGCTCCATCAAACACAGTTAGCTTGAATTTGATTGTGTTAGGAGTTTGAGTTAGTATTTGACAGAACTCGCAAAAATTCTCTTGGTTTAGATATCTAAATTCAATAATAAAATCATAACCTATGATAGTGATCGTAGCTTAAGGTTGTTTATTTCTCATATAAAGTGTTCAAATAAAAACGTGGTCAAGTTGGTTCTGAAAATTTGGACGTAGGGCGTAGCGTATAGAAAATGAACTTAAACGTCATCTGTCAAAGCGCTATATCGCCGCTATCAATTTGAATATTTTCGTTTTAAAAAACGTTTAAAATGGTGTTTTCTCAAGAACAAAAAGTGTTTATCGTAGAGTCCTACTTTAGAAATGGACGCAAGATTGATGGAATATGGAAGTATTCTATTGAGGAATGTTTCATAGAATTTCAAAATCAATTTCCCGGCGTTGTCGAGTACAAAATTTTTCAAAGTGCAGTTCAGCGTTGTGTTAATGTTTTTCGTGAAACGGGCAGTGTAACAAGAAAAGAAGGAAGCGGCCGACCTAAAAAGCGGGCTGAAGAATTAAAAGAAAATGTCCAACAAATAATGGAAAATGCGCCAAGAACTTCTGTACGTGTTTTATCACAAATGGTGGGAGTATCAGTCGGTACCTGCCACACAGTGTTAAAAAAAGATTTGCGTTTGTTCTCCTATCGTTTAGCTTGTCAGCAAGAACTTCATGAAGTTGATTTTCCGCGACGGGCTGTATTTTGTGAATGGTTTTTAAACAACTACGGTGAACTTCATAATATCACCTTTTTTTCTGATGAAGCCTGGTTTCATTTCACTTTCCGCAGCTCCTATTGTTATCACGATTATTCTTTAAAATAAAGTTATATAGTCATTAACGTTATTGAAACTGACAGCTGCTATACAGCTCGTTGAGAAATGAGGTTAAGTTAGTCGCTATAAGCTACTCCCTACGTCCAGTGTGTCAGAGCCAACTTCGACCACGTTTTTATTTGAACGCTCGTTACTAGTTGTTATTCCTAATTTGAAATGCACATTCATGAAGCAACGTTAATGTAGATGATCTATCTAATTTCAATGCATCTCTAATAAATGTAATAAACAGTAACAAATACATACTTAAAAACAAGGGGAATGGTTATGGAAGAACTGAATATTGTTTTGCTTTAAACATTAGAGAAAAGAATTACCAATTACCAAATTTTTACGAAATATGGATTGATAATTATTTATCACGACTTTTACATTCATTTTAGAATGGAAACGGAAACTAATGTTTACATATTTTTAAATAAATTGTTTTAATTCGTAACTATATTCAACATTTGTTGAATATATTCCAACGTAAATGCATCGTCTAAAAGGAAGTTAATAAAGATCTATAGAGTACAATATGGAAAATGCATATCTACCATGTTGTAAACGATTAAAGTTATTTGGATCCTCTTATTACTATTTTTTTACTATCAATTTTAAATATTACTTTGTGTTTTACAAAGAGAATCCATTACCAAATTGTTTTATTTACACCTTACACCTAACCTAACCTCTAAAAAAAACGAAGTGGTGACTAGATACGAGACAGAAAATAAATAAACAAAGATATTAGTATTAACTTAGGATCCAAACCCAACGCACAAGTCCGGTTTGATAGTTGGCAAACTTGGCCAAACCGGGTTAAGTACATTTCTCGCCAAAACATCAAACAGCACCAAACTATAGTTAAACAGGTTAGCAGTTTTCTCGCTAAAAAAACCCTGTTTGAATCATTGGAAACTGTTGTGTGATCAACATTCACTGATTCAGCAAGTTCATCTTGCGTTTGACATGAATCTTGGTCGAGTAATGCTTCCAATTCCTCATCTTCGAACTTTTTCGGTTGAGGACGTTCTTTGTCAACTGTATCGAAATCACCATTTCTAAAACGTCGAAACTAATACTCACACGTTTTTATCGATTGAGCATGTTTCCAACAGCATTCAATAACTTTCAGCAGCATTTCTTTAAATTAAACAGGAAAAGTAAAACTTCAAGCAAATGACGTTTTGTTGTTGCGTAATTGGACATCTTCGGAGCTGACAAAAAATATGTTGTTTACACTTCAACAAATAACACACTATAAAAAGTAAAGCCTAATGAAAGAGCTTTGACACACCATCTTTCAATCCCTCAAAATTAATTCACAGTCCCTGTATATTACTTGGGCCAATTTTCAATTAAAATTTAAAACATATACAGGATGTAACACAATAATGTACCAGAAATGAACAAGCATTAAAAATATTTATATATAAGTATTTGCCTTCGAAGGCCTCATTTTCGAGATGGTGTTAAAGTTGAAAAGAAAAAGTTTTACATTTTTAAAGGTCTTATTGGAATAAAGTTTTATGTGCATAATACATGAATAAAATAGCATTCATTGTGACAAAATAAGTCTCATCTTAAACCCTCTCTCTAAAACGAATGCCATAAATGTGTTAGGATGCAGGGTCTATCAAATTTTGAACATAATAGTGAAAACAGTAGTTTTAATTAATTTGGTTGAAATGAGTTTTCTCGAGCCTAGATTTTCAATTCAGCTTCACTTATAAATATGTACTTACGTAAATATTTTTCTACTTTATTTGAGTTTTGCTTCTTTATATTAAAAAAAGCCAGTCCTTTGGGACGTTAAAATAACATGACAGGTTCATATAAAAAATTTTCCTAAAGGGCCGCACTAGGGAGATAAACCTAAACCCTAACTTTTAAAATACTTTCGTGTAATTTAATTATTTTTTAGTAAGATGGACAACAGATAAGACTCCTTAAAAATTGACCCATGAAAACAATTTGGCTTATTTGATTTGTCAGGGACGAACTAACTGATTTTACAAAAGGTATTCATAATAGCATTCCTATACCAATATACTTTTCGGTATAAATTTGCATTTTATTCATATATGTATTGACAGGTAGATACTTTATACACTTCTTACACAACAATGTATAATCATTTTGTATGGAAACATCCCAACAAGCAAGCCACAAAAGAACGAGACTAAAAAAAAAATTAATATATAAATACGTTGTGTACATTATACATACTAAAAACAATAAAAATTGACAAATGATAAATAAACATCTATCTAGCACCGCCCTTTCCAAAAGGGTTTTAAAATTTTATAAACTTCAGGAGTTCTTATCATCAGTTGACAGTTTATTGAACGAAAGGCAACTGTTGTAATAAAACTCATTCTCATAAGTTGTAGTGTTGTTTGTTGATGATCTTGATGTATAGCTGTATGCAAAAATATATTTTTTAAATTTATCTTTATACATGTAAGCATTTAGAAGATCTTTACACTTCTCTGTACAAGATTCTCTTGGAAATAATTTGGATATAATTTTTACTGCTTTTCCATTACAAAAACAGAATCAAAGTTCAAAGCAAAACCCCAATGGATAATTCCAGTTTTAACCCTTTCACTGCTCCAGACGTATATATTCGCTAAAAATTTATTGGGCTCAAACTGCTCCAGACGGATTAATTCGCATGAATAGTTAAATTGGATCAGGCTGCTCAAACCGTATATATTCGCAACCGTGCGCTTAGTGACTCGGTTATTGCAATTGGTAAGGCGAATTTTTGCGGGCGAGCTTATACCGATTGTGACAAATATTTTTATGGAAAGAGGTACTGGTAATAATACCAAGATTGTTCATGTTTCTTTCAGTTTCTATTTAGTACATATACTGTATTTTATTCAAAATAGAATCGTAAAATTTATCGTAAATCGTAATTTAACACAACATAATGTAAAACTATAAGTGGTCTAACTGCTCCAGACGTATATATTCGCGATAAACTTTCGCGCACGGCGCGGTATCTACGTTAAGGGTTAAGGTGGGTATCAGCAGTTCAAATTGCGGAAAACCAATACAACTTCAAAGATAAAAATCTGTTAAAGTTATAAACAGTAATAATACATTATTGGAAATTAGAATGCTTAACTTAAAATTTATTAGTAACTTGGCAAAAGGTGATGATTTTATTCTGTTTACATGGAATTTCAACATAAACTCACATTTATCTGGACTCGCACAATAAAAACGGATACAATCTTCACCAGTGCAGATGCAGTATTTACTTATGTTTCATTGTAAACCAACAAAATATCACGTTTTATAGGACAGATTTAAAAATGTCTATCAGGCTATTTTTTGCACTTTGTTCGTTATTCTGTCAACTCTTGAAATAAATCAGAAGTTACCAAGCTCTAAGTGGCATAGCCATTAAATGTTGATTCAGACAATATATTATGAAGTGACAAACAAACATGATAATTTTGTCTGTATATCATAAAAGAGGGCTTCAATGGCAAATGTTTATATAATATCCTTTTTGGAGAAGGAATACACATCTTTGACACAACTCATAATAAACAATAAAATACTTATATTCAATTACACTTACAAGGAGAAGATAAGGTAGTCGGATTTTTGTAATTTTTTATATTTATGATACGTGTAGTTTGGACCTTGAATAAGAATTTTCCGAAGTAGTTCAACACAACGTTCATAAATTACCAAGATAATCGATTTTGAAGTTTTACCTGACAGCTAAATCCACTAGATGTGACACATTCTTCAACTGGGAGCATAGCCTAATTGGTAGCATTCGGGACTGACAATCACGAGATCGCTGATTCGAGTCTGTCGCGTGACATTTGTTTTTTTTTTCAAAACACACCATATGGTATTTTATTATTTTTTTCATCTCGATAATTATGAACAAACGAAATATTATAATAAATACTTATGTATATGTAGGAATATTCTTCAAATATGTATTTCATTAAAATGCACAATATTTATTATGAATTAACAATAGTTTCTTTAAAAAAAAAAACAAACAAGGTCATTATTTTATTTTTAGTATTTGACATTTTACGCAGTGTGGCATAAGCCAGAATGATAGTTATCATAGAAACATGGGAAGCAGAAATTTTTTCAGCATCTAGCATGTCGTGTATATGTTATGTTTTTACAGGAGCATTTTGTTTTCAAAATATCGACGTCGAAGCAAATTTCGTTCACATTTTGAAAGATTGTTCTTTCATCACACAGTGCTTCTCTACCATTTGTGGAATTTACTGAAACTTTTTATGCCCAAGCAGGCGTGTTCTGTAAGCGGTTTTTTTAAACACGGTGGACGACCCACACAACCTAGCTCAAAATGTTAATTAAACACTTGAAGAATATTCCTACATACAGTTCTCATAATATTTCGTTTGTTCATAATTTTCGAGATCAGAAAAAGAAAAAGAAAGGTAGATGCTTAAAAAATTTCTGCTTCCCATTTTTTTACGATAGCTACCATTCTGGCTCGTGCCACACTGCGTAAAATGTCAAATACTAACATAAATATAAAATAAAAGAACATCCTACCTGACCTCATTTGTTTTTTTTTTAATGAAATCTTATTGTTAATTCATAATATTGTTTATCAACCAATTGTGCATTTTAATGAAATATTTGAAGAATATTCCTACATATACATAAGTATTTATTATAATATTTCGGTTTGTTCATAATTTTCGATGAAAAAAATAATAAAAATCCATATGGTGCGTTTGGAAAAAAAAAAATGTCACACGACGGACTCGGACCAGCGATCTCGTGGCCGTCAGTCCCGAACGCTACCAATTAGGCCACGCTCCCAGTTAAAGAATGTGTCACATCTAGTGGATTTAGCTGTTAGGTAAAACTTCAAAATCGATTATCTCGGTAACTTATGAACGTTGCGTTGAACTACTTCGGAAAATTCTTATTCTAGGTCCAAACTACACGTACCATAAATATCAAAAATTACAAAAATCCGACTACCTTACCTTATCCTTGTTAGTACTCATATTACATGATTTAATAAAAAGAAAGTTAAGGTACCTTAACAATTGGGGGTCCCCTGTAATTAATCCTAGTTGGAGTGAGTATTTGTGGCTGAAGATTTCCAACACCACATTGTCCTGACCTATTATCTCCACAGGCATATACTGTGCCCGTATCAGTAAGGAACAATGTATGATGGCGGCCACATGCAGCTCCTATTATATTCATATTTTCCAAAGCTGGTACTAATTCAGGTGAATTTTTTGTCACAGTATTATCTAATCCCAATTGGCCAAATGGATTTCGACCAAATGTCATTGCTTTACCATCTTCAGTTACAAGAACACAATGAGCTGCCACACATCCACTCACAGCTAGACGAACCTTTAAAGATAATATTTATAGAGTAACAGTACCTGTTTTCTGAAAAATAATAAATATATTTATGTTGTACAAATTTGATATAAATACAGTGCACTCTGCCATATTTTCTTTATGGTAAGCACCTCAAACTTCAAGCAGTTTAACATGCTAATAATTTATTAATGTAACAAAAATTAATATTTAAGTGTATGAATTTTATTAGTCTAAAAGTTATAAACATACCCGAATATCAGTAAATCTATGAGGCCAAAGCAAATTAGGGAGCACTTTCTGTCCTTTAACCTCTTTTTTTCCAGCAGTATCCCAATTGATATTTCCAAAAAAAACAAATTGTCCAGCAGGTTTTATTAAGGTATTAAGTAATTCCTTTGGTAAAGGAGTGGGGTCATCAAGAGCATCTCCATGACCCGCTATTAAAATTTCATCTGGTTGGGTAGTGCTTTCATTTTCGCTACCATCAGTGAGGTCAGAATCTACATCACTATCCTCCTTTCTTTTACCTTTTTTTCCACCAGCCTTTTTCGCAGGTGCTCTCTTACGCTTGGTAGACATTCTAACAACAATGGAGAAATTTAACAGCTTCAACTTAGACAAGATTTAAAAAATATATACTTACATTTTCCCTAATTACGCTTTTTAAAGAAAATAATTAATTAAGAACACCGTATAGTACTAGCTGGTTAAAACATACACAGGTGGTTTTCACAATATCAAAACCGGCTTCCTAAACAAAAAGAAAAATGGCTAATCTCACCCATAAACTAAAACGAGATATCCCAAACAAACTTGGGTATGTTCTGTTCATTTCAGTGTTTTTTAATAACGGTATTTTCACTGTTTTCAGTGTTTTCTCCCCAGTATAATCGTAAAACCGTAAGCCAATAGTGCCAACTTAACCTAACAAAACACAACTAACCACACAAACACAAAACACCTAACATTAATTTCAGCATATACTTATTTTCTATATAGTTTCTGTGTAGATAGTATGTATATGAATTTCAGGGACTCTTCGAGCTTCGAGCATATACTACTGGAGATACCATGCCATTACGAAAAGAGTGGCTGAGTGTGCGAGAGAGACAGACAGTATCTCAGTACATGCTGTCTCATTCTTCGCTTCAACAATGGGAACCTCTGAGCGCGAGCATTCATTTCTAACCAATCGCGTGCGTGCTAGAGTGAGATAGCAAGTACTAAGATACTGTCTGTATCTCCCCACACTCAGCCAAACTTTTCGCAATGGCATGCTACCTCTAGCAGTTGCCCTTTTCTTTTTATTCATGATTTCGGAATCATAACACGTTACGATCCGATGGAAACCAATCAGACTGCTATATTTCGGATCGAGCCAGTATATGTGTGTCGTCTCCATGAGTAAATGCTCGAAGGGGAGACTAGATAAGGCAGTGGCGGCTCGTTGTTTTTTGAGATAGGTGGGCAAAATATTTTTTCTCATGCAACTTAATATTTTATAGGAATAATTGCACTATAAGTTAGTCTATTTACTTTTGAATGTGTAACAAACTTAATAATTTTATGTATAATAATTTGCAAATTATATTAGTTAATCCAAAAGTATAATGGTTCAGCAAGAATCAACGAGAAGGTCAGAGTGATCTCTTGCCGGGATAGGGGATGAGGTAAGGATGAAGGTATATAAGGACATATAAAAAATAATGTAATTCTCTAAACAAATAGTAAAATTCTCTATCAGTTTTATAGCAGTAGCACTTACTGAAATTACTAACGATAAATTATAACAGAATTCTGATAAACAAATAAATAAATAATTCTAATAAATAATAATAATAATAAATAAATATTCTAAAAAGGATGAGAGGTAAGGTTAGTATGCGTATAAATCGTAAGTTATGTAAGTACGTATGTTTAGTATTCTTTATATGTTCCATGTTTATATATTAAATCTATACGTCTATCTTTGGTGGTAGCGAAATGATCAATTACTTTTTTGTGAAATTTAAATTCTTCTGAATTTTGAAGTGACTTGACTAATTCTGATTCAATTGTACTTGTGCTTAAATTACTTACTTAATCGTTTTTTGCTATTGAATTTCGAGAATATGTTTTAATTCGCTGAAAAACTTCTTTCTACGGATGCAGAGGTAGCAGGAAGTGACAAAATTAAATTGAATAAATTATAAATTTGTGGAATTTCATTTTTGAGATCATTGGTATATATGAATTCTAAAATTTCTGCAAAATTTTACGATTCTCCAAGAATATAATTAGATCGAAATACCAGACGCATAACTCACTGCGCAATTTTAATTTATCGAATGATTTTGGATAATTATCTATTAACGACTGGAATGTTGTCTCCGGAAAAGCATTCTTAAATTGAGAAAATATGTTTTTATTATCTATTATCTTATCTTAAAACTTCAGTTTTTCAAAATCTTTAAATCTGATATCTATTTGAGTTAATATTTACATCTAATATTTCATCGTAAAGCCTTTTGAAGTAGGTACCTAAGTAGTAGAATCGTTTAATTCGTCATAATCAGTTTTACGTCTCTTAGAAGGTTGTCCTACAGCTTGAGATATATTGGCAAAAAATTCATCAAAGTGCTGGTCATTTCGAAAATTTTCCAAATTTTTTAACAAATTTTGAATTCTATTTTTGCAATGTGCAACATCTGCAATTTTTTTTTTGTACAATATTAAAAACAATATCAGTCTGTGTAAATATAAGATTAAATGTATTTAACAGAAACAAAAAAGTAAAGTTTTCTAAAATTTTTATGAAACCTGCAGATTCTGGAACAGTTTCTTTATCATTTGCAAATTCATTGCTATTTAAAATTATGTTAAAAACTTTAATCAAATCATTTTTGTTATTAATTATGTTTTGAATCGTACGAGACTTAAAATTCCAACGCGTATTTGATCCACTCGGTAACCGTCTACCACTTCATCTAAAACACTAGTACGTTTTGTAGAATAACTAAAAAATGCTGATATTGCTGAAATATTTGCAAAAAAAATTCGACACTGATTTTTGTTGCAGCGTCCTATAATATTAAATTTAATCTATGCGCGTAGCAATGTATAAATAAGGCTTGAGGTGCACCTCAACATTTTAAATTTTTCTTTACAAACCGTTTAATTCGCCTGACATTACAGAAGCACCATCGTACGTCTGGCCTACTAATTTATTTTCTATCGAAATTTTTAAAATTTTCTGTCAACAAATGAAAAATTTCCTCGTTTTTCCCTTGCTTACATAAAAAAATTCCATAAATCTTTCAACTACTTTACCGCAATGAACATTTGCCATTTTGCTGTACTTTAAATTATTAAAGAATAAAAACTTACCTAAACGACTCTTACTAACCCTAACCATCTGGGGTCACGCGAGGTTGTCGTAACCACAAAGCTTCTTTGGAACATACATGTACGGTGTGCGTTAATATTCGCAGAAGTCTACAAGACGCACTAATATTTCTTTTTTTTTTTATAAAATCTAAATGAAAATCCTTCTCACGAACGTCAGTTTTTCGGTAATATTGCAAATGCAACTAAAAATTTCCAGATTCATTTAAAGCCGTTTGACCTTGAAAATTTGAAAATTTTCGCCAGCGGCGCTTTTTTTTATCTTTTTAGTCAATCAATTCTCTATGTCACGAGCCGCCACTGGCTATGAGTGACCTTTAGATTAGAAACAAATTTCAAAAATAAGGATGTTTGTTTCTTAAGAACATCGACAAAGTGATTACATAAGAACGGTTTATTTTCTTATATCATCAGTGATTATGCAAATATAACGGATGTGAATTAAATAAATGATGGTTTTACCAGTTAGAGCTATACATTTACGCTTACATAATAGATACTTTCCTATTAAAAACTTGATAAGAAATATCAGCACGGAGAAGGTAATTCAAATTATTTACTAGGTACTTACCATTACCAACTAAACCCTATTTCTAAATACAACTTACTGAGGATTTCTATAATACTTAGAATACCTCTGCAAGGTGTCCTCTCATGAAGGCGCTCTTTTTCTCATTTTTAGGAACAAAAGATTGATGTTAATGGACAAATTATAAATTATATAAAAGTTGGAAATGGAGAGAAAAAAATTTTGTGCTTTCCTGGGGCTCTGGGAACAATTTGGAGTGATTTTAAACCTCAAATTGAATTATTAGATAGGGAAAAACTTACAATCGTAGCATGGGACCCTCCTGGGTATGGCCATAGTCGACCTCCAAACAGAAATTTTAAATTAGATTTTTACAAAAATGACGCAGAAGTAGCATTTAAATTTATGAAGGTAAATTTTCATTCAATTATCCAAAGTTGTGCATTCAAATTTTCTTTTAGAAGTTGGATATTAACAAATTTTCTTTACTGGGATGGAGTGATGGCGGTATATCCAGTTTGATTTTAAGTTCTAAACATCCAGAACATATAGAAAAATTAGTAATATGGGGCGCAAATTCATATGTTTTACTGGAAGAAGTACGTTCTTATGAAAGTAAGAAATTAGAGCATGAGTTATCTAGTTCAAAAAGTTTTATTTTAGAATTACAAGATATTCACATGAACGATTTTTGTTTTTAAATATCACAAAAAAACTGAATTTTTTAGCATTTAAAATATTAAATTTTTATAGAGATCAGAGATATTAGTAAATGGTCGGAAAGAATGAAAGCACCCCTTATAAAATTGTATACAGAAAGGGGCTTACAGGATATGTGGAACAGTTGGTGTGACACGCTTAAGGTCATTCAAAGAAACGGGGGAGACATCTGCAAAGACGATTTACGAAATATAAAATGTCCCACTTTTATTTTGCACGGTGACAAAGACCCAATGGTTGCAGCTGAACATCCAGAATATTTAAAGTCTCACATAAACAACGCTAAGTAATATCCATCTTCTTTTTAAAATATTGTAATTGTTTTGAATTTTGTTTTAGGTTGTATAGATTTCCAGAAGGTAAACATAACATTCATTTAAAATATGCTCAGGAATTTAATAAAATCGTGACCGATTTCTTATTAAATTAAGGATTTATTATAATTTTTTTAAATATAAACTATATAAATATATTTTTATGTAAAGAAAAAGTTTAATAAAACATTATTTTGGGTACATTACCTTAATTTTATTTGAAACAGGTATGTCACAACACCAGCGCATTAGTATTCCAAATTTAATGCTATAATATATAATACATAATGTAAGTTTTTCAAAACTTACATTATGTAACTTTCCCGAACTACTTGAACAGAAAAAAAACAAATTCTTACACCACACATATTTTTCCAAATTTTCAAAATTATTAAGAAACCCTTTATCCTTATTTGGGTGGGACCAACGATTTTATAAAATCCTTGGGGTGGGACATCTTATTTTTTAGGTGGGTGATGAACTACCCCTTATTACGTCCCTGGATTGAAACTATTAGCACGAATACTTAGATACAGCTCTGGATTCAGGTCGAAATTTTTTGTTCTAGTGCAATGGAACCAATTTTTAACATATACATCACGGATTTCTTAAATTAAATGACGTTTGATCTACAGAACGATAAAGATTCAGGTACACATATTTGCATTTTAAGGAGGTCTAAAACTCAATAAAAAAAATGACTTTCAGACCCTAAAGGGGGTGAATTTATGTTAGCATAATATAATAATTATTTAATAATATATTGCTATTTGCAGATACAGAAATTGCAAATGACGGTTGTCAATACCTTAAAGAAAATGATGGAGTGTTTGACCAGAAAGATGATGAGGATGAAGATAGTGATGATATGGAAGGCGATGAGGAATCAA